>NC_053493.1:366961466-367103966 GCF_905171775.1 Rana temporaria | reverse complement strand
CTATCTATCTGTTTTATTATATGTCTATCTATCTATCTATCTATCTATCTATCTATCTATCTATCTATCTATCTATCTATCTATCTATCTATCTATCTATCTATCGGAATATCTGTCTCTCTGTCTGTCTGCAGGTCCCATTGTCTGCGAGTGGCGGGGGGGGGGGGGGTTGACTGGGGTTTTGTTTGCGCCCCCCCCAAAAAAAATGGAGTACCAGCCGCCACTGCTCTCCTCTCTCCCCACTCTCACAGCACACAGAGGCAGCAGTAGGAACCATTGGCCCCTGCTGCTGTCAATCAGATCCTCTGAGCAGAGAGAGGGTGGCGGGGCTGAGCCTATGAATGCACAATACCCAGCTTAGAAGTGGACCCTCATGTGTGCACCTATAGCACACAGCTTCCTAAGGGGCACATTCAGAAGAGGAGGAGCAGATAGCGTCAGCAGGGAACCTCAGAAGAGGAGGTAAAGGACGGCTCTGTGCAATACCATTGCAATCCATCATCCGAAAATGGAAAGAGTAAAATTGAGAAAATGGAAAGGTACAACTGCAAACCTACCAAGACATGGCCGTCCACCTGACAGGCCGGGCAAGGAGAGCATTAATCAGAGAAGCAGCCAAGAGGCCCATGGTAACTCTGGAGGAGCTGCAGAGATCCACAGCTCAGGTGGAAGAATCTGTCCACAGGACAACTATTAGTCATACACAAGAAAGCCATAAGAAGTCCCGTTTGCAGTTTGCGAGAAGCCATGTGGGGGGACACAGCAAACATGTGGAAGAAGGTGCTCTGGTCAGATGAGACCAAAATTTTACTTTTTGGCCTAAAAGTAAAACGCTATGTGTGGCGGGAAAACTAATACTGCACATCACCCTGAACACACCATCCCCACCGTGAAACATGGTGGTGGCAACATCATGTTGGAGGGATGCTTTTCTTCAGCAGGGACAGGGTAGCTGGTCAGAGTTGATGGGAAGATGGATGGAGCCAAATACAGGACAATCCTAGAAGAAAACATATTAGAGTCTGCAAAAGACTTGAGACTGAGGTGGAGGTTCATCTTCCAGCAGGGCAACGACCCTAAACATACAGCCAGAGTTACAATGGAATGGTTTAGATCAAAGCATATTCATGTGTTAGAATGTCCCAGTCAAAGTCCAGACCTAAATCTAATTGAGAATCTGTGGCAAGACTTGAAAATGGCTGTTCACAGACGCTCTCCATCCAATCTGACAGAGCCTGAGCTATTTTGCAAAGAACAGATGTGCAAAGCTGGTAGAGACCCAAAAAGACTTGCAGCTGTAATTGCAGCGAAAGGCGGTTCTACAAAGTAATGACTGGGGGAGGGGGAGGGCTGAATACAAATGCACGCCACACTTTTCACATATTTATTTGTCAAAAATGTAAAAAACGATTTATCATTTTTCTTTTAACTTCACAATTATGTGCCACTTTGTGTTGGTCTATCACAGTGGTCTCCAAACTGCGGCCCGAGGGCCAGATGTGGCCCTTTGCTAGTCTTCATCCAGCCCTTGGGGCAGTATTGCTTCCAATGATATGAGGCACTATTCCTCCCAATGGCACCAACAATGGGGCACTATTTCTTAGATTAATAGCATTGATGGAGCACTATTCCTCCTCCCTACTGCCCCCCAACACTGGGGCCATGTTTATTCTCACTGATGCTCGGCCCTGGGGCATTTTTATACCCGATTCGGCCCCCCTGAAGTCTGAAAGACCGTAAACTGGCCCTTTGCTTGAAAAGTATGGAGACCCCTGGTCTATCACATAAAATCCTAATTAATACATCTACGTTTTTGGTTATAACATGTCAAAATGTGGAAAATGTCAAGAAGTATGAATACTTTTTCAAGGTACTGTAACTCTTAGGCCCCGTACACATGGTCGGTTTGGTCCGATGAGAATGAACCGAAGTTCATTTTCATCGGACCAAACCGACCGTGTGTATAGGCTATCGGTCTGGTTTCCTTCGGTCCAAAATTTCTAAACATGCTTCAAAACCGAACCGATGGACCGCTGCCCCATCGGACCAAACCGATGTTTAGTACAGAAAAGCATCGGTTCAAAACCCACGCATGCTCAGAATCAAGTCGACGCATGCTTGGAAGCATTGAACTTCGTTTTATTCTGCACGTCCTGTGTTTGACGTCACCGCGTTCTGACCTGCTCGGATTTTGGACTGATGGTGTGTACACATATCAGCCCGTACGGCCACTTCAGAGGTGAACCGATGAGAACGATCCGACGGTCCAGTCTCATCGGTTTGGTCCGACCGTGTGTACGGGGCCTAATGCCGCGTACACACGATCATTTTTCGGCATGAAAAAAACTAAGTTTTTCAGCATCTCGAAAAAACTAAATTTTTTCCAACTTCATTATTAAAACGACGTTGCCCACACACGTTTTAAAAAAATGCTCTAGCAAAGCGAGGTGAGGTACAACACGTACGACGGCACTATAAAGGGGAAGTTCCATTCTGATGACGCCACCCTTGGGGCTGCTTTAGCTGATTTTGTGTTAGTAAAGGACGATTTGCGCTTTTCTGTCTGTTACAGCGTGATGAATGTGCTTACTCCATTACGAACGGTAGTTTTACCAGAACAAGCGCTCCCGTCTCATAACTTGCTTCTGAGCATGCGCGGGTTTTTAACGTCGTATTAGCCCACACACGATCATTTTTTACAACCCGTCGTTAAAAAATGCAGCATGTTTGGAATTTTTTTGTTTTGTTTTTCAGAACCCGAAAAATTATGTGAAGCCCACACACGATCATTAAATTAGATTTTTTTAAAACGTTGTTTTTTCATGCCGAAAAATGATCGCGTGTACGCGGCATTAGTGTGCCAACTATACTAATGTGGACCTTCTAGTTACACTTGATACTCAAAAGGGAGATTATAGGCTTACCCAAGAAGTGTAGGCCAACAGCTGGTTCAGGGCATCATGGGGCAGATCAGACCTGGGAGCTAAATCTGTAGAGTTGGAACTATGCTGGAGCACTCTGGGAGAGAATAGTCCTGGAACTAGGATCACTCTGGTATTGATAAGAACTAGAAGTAGTATCAGAACCTGCTGAAGCAGGTAGACGGTCCCACGTGGGAGTAGGTGACACAGGATTACTCAGAGAGGATCCTCTGTTATGCTGCTCACGCCTAACAGCTTTCCTTCCACGCTTGTTCCAGCTCTTCCATGTAACAGTACCCAGCTCCTGACAAGCTCCTCCTAAGCACTCTGGCACTTTCATCAACTGCTGCATCTGAGATAATCTGGGACATGGACTGCCGCATCTTTGAGACGCTATAGAAGCGGTGGATATACCGCTCCTACAGCGCCCCTGCCCATTGAAATCAATGGGGCAGTGCCTCCAAACCTCCCACTAGCAACCGAAAATCACGGCAAAGACTACGGTAATGCCCGAGACGCCTCAGTGTGAAAGTACCCTAACAGGGCCCTGGTTTGCCACCAGCAACATGTTGACCAAGGGTACCGCCCACCATCTTCCTGCAACAGGAAAATGTGATGGGTACAACACCTCGACTTATGGAGCCACCATCTTGAACACACAAATGCTCCTGACCTTTGGGCCGCCTCACAAAATAAAGGAATGTCCACACAATCAGCCTTTCCAACCTTTTTCTGTATCAGAACAAAGAGCACAGTTCTTTTACACACATAAGCAGACCACCTCCATACACCAGTCAAAAGTGTAACAGAACCGTCCTATTTCAAATATAACACAATGCCTTCCAGTATTTCCACGTTCCTCGATGAAGGCCCCCCTGAATGGGTAGTCCTGAGGGGAAGCCTATACCAGGCCAACCCCATATTCCTTGAGCTTTATTCTACATGGTGGTGGGTTGTAGGCTATCCCTTCCCATCAGCCTTCTGTCTCCAGATTATTAACGACTATCTTAGCCCAACAGTATCCACCCAGGGGAGAGGTTTATCTAAAATGGGCACTAACCCCTGTTTACAAGTGTAAGTTTTTCTTTGCCAGTTATTTTTATCCTGTACCATTACCAGTGCCATGTTTGTGATCTTCTTGATTAATACAATATATTGTATTACCCTTTAATGTTGCACCATGTAAAAAATCTTATAAACACGTAGTGGTATAGGCCAGTCATTGGCCCATACATACCACTACTCCACTTGTTTCCCATCCCTGCAATATGCTTATACAGCCGTCCCTTGCAAACTCGCTGTTCAGAGTTTGCGGCCTCAGTTGTTCGCAGATTTTTCCTTATGCCCCGTACACACGGTTGGACTTTTGAACGGCCAAAATCACATCGGAATTCCATCGGAGTAAAAGAGAACACGTTCTCTATCTAAACTCCAACAAAATTCCTCTGAATTTCCGATGAAAAAAAGTCCAATGGAGCATACACACGGTCGGAATTTCTGATGAAAAAAGTCAGTCGGACTTTTTCCATCAGAAATTCCGATTGTGTGTAAGGGGCATTAGAATCGAACTAATAATTGTTTGCGGAAACCCCAGCTCAGCATTTCCACATCATAACAGTTTACTGCGTGTAGCTATCTCGAGTGTTTCGTGGAGTGTTCTAGTGTTTCCCGACGGCAGGAAGAAGAACATCTCCTTGGACGGTAGCATCATCCGTGAGAAAGCATGGAAATTGTACTAGCAGTTTGCTACAGGAGAAAATGCAGAAAGTCCCGAAGAATTGCAACCAGGACCATTAACAGCACCGGAGCCTGAAGATTTTCAAGCCAGAGTAAGGGATGAAGCATCCTCATGAAAAATTTGTGTTTTTTCACAATTCGCGGGTGCTCTAGCAATGTAACCCCCCACAAATTTCAGGGGTCGACTGTAGTGTCCTGTCAAAGCTACATCATTCTACACAAATCTCATCTCTGAACATTCCTTATTGCCATGACAGTCAGATACTACTGAGTCCCATTTCTCCAATTGGGGTGGGGTCTTCCATCCTGACAGTGTAAGGTGCCTGTAGAGTCATCTGGCGGTCCAGTCCAAGCCTGGTGTGATAATAGTAGCTGGCAAAACAGTAGAAATGTGCACACTGTTTTGGAATTTTGTTTTCGTCCGAAAAATCTATTTTATTTAGTTACTCCCGAAATTTGTTTTTATTTATTTTGTTTTGTTAAATGCATTCGCCTGAAAATCCGAATTAATGAAGGTTGAATCTGTCATTAAAGGCTTATGGTGTCTGTCGAATGTTCTAAGAAGATTCGACGGAGCAGCTAAACTGTACGACGCTGCAATCGTACATTTCCGGTCAAATGTTCCACCTACAAGCTATAGAAGAATTCTAATGCTGTATGACACTAGTAATAGTTATATTTAAAAATGTTTATTACTAGTCAACCAACATTCAAATTCTTCTATAGCATATGGCCCGAGCATTTGTCCGGAAATGTACTATTGCGGCGTCGTACAGTTTAGCTGCTTGTCGAATCTTCTAAGAACTTTCGACAGACATCATAAGCGTTCAATAACAGATTCGACGTTTGTATTTTTTTCGCTGCTTCGACGAATCTTTGTTGTTCATGTCGAAATGGTCTACCCCAACACTGTCTCTATAATGTCAAATCTTTTCTCTCTATGTTGAATCTTTCCTCTCTATGTAGAATAATATTGGACTAATAGAGTTAAGGTTAGGCACATTCGACCACAGGTTTGATAGACACAAAACGAAAATAAAGCATTTTTTATGTCGGATATTTCGGGTTATGCGCTTTCCTTTTAGTTTGTTAAAACGAAAATACCAGAAATTCGGACGAAAATGAATTCAGACGAAAACGAATGCACATGTCTACAAAACAGACAGAAAGCTGTAGCCAACAGAAGGGAGGCTGCAAACCATGGCCTGGTGGTTGAGAAATTCCACTATATTGCTCTTGCTGTGTAACCCTGTGACACATAAGTACTGATTAACTGTGACACAGCAGTTACCATGCTGGTATTCACCCGTGATGATACTGAAAATTATTTACTGTTAACGGGCATAAATAACAGACGAGGAATAAAACAATTCCTAATGGGTACATACAGTATGACTCGTTTGTTTTTAAAAGCGAAAGTCGCTCTCAAACAGCAGCATTGCGTTTTTATATTTTTACATTTAAATTGTCCCCAATATACAACAATTTATAGCGATCCTGGAGGGCTGTTTACACACCATTTTATAAAAAAAAAAATATATTCTTAACATTGAATGTAATCAGAGAGAGAGGAAAGTGTATGGAAAAAATTCATGTCTTCCGTGGAACACTTCTTTTTAGTTTATAGGATGCGTTAGCCAGCTGGCATATTCTCCTCCTGGTTATTTATGCGCGGTCCTCACATAGAAATTCAGTAACATAAAGCATTCAGGGAAGGAAGGTGTGTCTGTATTTCTGATTAAATTACCTATAAAGGTAGAAGAGCACAAGGCAGCAATATATGTCAAACAAAAAAATAAACCTATATGTAAAAATTCTACTGCGGTCTTAACCGCTTCAGCCCCGGACCATTTGGCTGGCAAAAGACCAAAGCACTTTTTGTGATTCGGCACTGCGTCTCTTTAACTGACAATTGCTCAGTCGTGCGACGTGGCTCCCAAACAAAACGTCCTTTTTTTCCCACGAATAGAGCTTTCTTTTGGTGGTATTTGATCACCTCTGCGATTTGTATCTTTTGCGCTATAAACAAAAATAGAGCGACAATTTTGAAAAAAAAGCAATATTTTTAACTTTTTGCTATACTAAATATCCCCCAAAAATATATATATATAAAAAAAAGTTTAGGCCGATACGTATTCTTCTACATAGTTGTGGTAAAAAATAAGTGTTTATTGATTGGTTTGCGCAAAAGTTTTAGTGTCTACAAAATAGGGGATAGTTTTATGGCATTTTTATTAATATTTTTTTCTTACTAGTGGCGGCGATCAGTGATTTTTATCGTGACTGCGACATTATTGCGGACACATCGGAGACTTTTGGCGCTATTTTGGGACCATTCACATTTATACAGCGATCGGTGCTATAAAAATGCACTGATTACTGTGTAAATGTGACTGTCAGTGAAGAGGTTAACCACTAGGGGGCTAGGAAGGGGTTAAGTGTGCCCTAGGGAGTGATTCTAACTGTTAAGGAGGTGTGGCTTCGAGTGACACGTCACTGATCGCTGCTCCCGATGAGAGGGAACAGACGATCAGTGACATGTCACTAGGAAGAACGGGGAGATGTTGTGTTTACACTGACATCTCCCCGTTCTTCAGCTCCGTGACACGATCGCGGGACACCGGCGGGCATTGATAATGCGGGTCCCGCGCTCACGAGCATGCGGGTCCCGCGTGACCACACGCCGGCAAATTTAAAGGAATGTACCTGTATGCCCATTTGCCTATCCGTGCCATTCTGACAACGTAAAAGTTTGTGCGGCAATCGGCAAGCGGTTAAAGTGGACTTAGCATCAGACATATTTTTTATGTTAAAGTGGAACTAAGGGCAAAACTTTTTTTTCCAATAAGGGATGGTTATAGCCCCTGTTAGTTTTTTTTTGCCATCCGTTCATTTATTTATTTCCTGAACCATAGCCAAGCAGAAATTGAGACTAATAGCTAGATTCAGCATGGCGAGCGCATATTTGCGGCGGCGTAGCGTATGGCATTTACACTACGCCGCTGTAAGTTAGCGAGGCAAGTACATGATTCACAAAGTACTTGCCTGCTAAGTTACGGCGGCGTAGCGTAAATCGGGCGGGCGTAAGGGCGGCTAATTCAAATTCGGTTGAGGGGGCGTGTTTTATGTTAATGGGGCTTGACCTGACGTGATTGACGTATTTTACGAACGGCGCATGCGCCGTCCGCCTACATATCCCAGTGTGCATTGCGGCAAAGTTCCAGCTATTTGATGGAATAACTTTAGGCCTGATAATGCGTTACGTAAACGGCGTATCTGTACTGCGTCGGCAGGGCGTACGTTCGTGAATAGGCGTATCTAGTGATTTACATATTCTACGCCGACCGCAATGGAAGCGCCACCTAGCAGCCAGCCTAAAAATTACACTTTAGGATACGACGGTGTAAGACACTTACGCCGCTCGTATCTGAGCCTAATTTAAGCGTTTCTGGTTACCAGAATACGCTTAAATTAGCGCCGACGCAAATTCAGACTTAGGCTGGCGTATCTACTGATACACCAGCCTAAGTCTCTCTGAATCTAGCTATTTATCTCTGCATTAAGGGAATCCCCTCCCAAGGCCCTCAGAACTAGTGTCCCCACTGGAAAATTTCAGGGCAGGTCTTAAACAGGAAGGGGTGGATCATATTTAAATTAGGGGTTGCACGAGTTTAGTCAGGCCTAGGGCAGCATAAGACCGAAATACACCACTGCATACAAGCCAATTAGAGGGAAGACAATCAGCAGCCACTGGTGCGTCAACCAATCCACAGGCAAGCTCTCTCTTAAAGTGGTTGTAAACCCTTATTTGTCACTTTTACCTACAGGTAAGCCTATAATACGGCTCACCTGTAGGTATCAAGAATATCTCCTAAACCTGTATGGTTTAGGAGATATTCCCCTCGCAATGCGCCGCTGATTGCAGCGGCGCATGTGCAGGGGGGATCCTCGGCTAAAGGACCGGCAGCCGCCGGACCTTGCCGAATTTAAATCTCCCGCGCGCACGCGCAGGAGTGACGTCATCGCCGCTCCAGCCAATCACAGCGCTGGAGCGGCGATACCCGGAAGACACGCCGGAGCAAGATGACATCTCGCTCGGCGTGAACCAGGTAAGTGTTCCTCACCTCGTTCCGAGGTAAGTATTTCATAATCAGACAGTATGCGGTGCATACTGGCTGATTATGCCTTTTGCCTTGCAGGTTTAAAAAAAAAAAAAAAAAAGTTTATGCCGTTTACTACCGCTTTAAACTAGAAAGATTTCCTCTCACTTCCTGTTCTGGATGACACTTGTCAAATATAAATAATCCTCAGAGTGGTGACACAGACAATAAAAAGTTGACAGAATTTCCCTTTCCATCCAAAACTTTTTGGCTGGTGTTGGGCTTCCATTGAACAATGATTGACCTGATTTTGAGATTCCAGAAAGACAAGTTCTTTGGTTCTTCAGTGAGTTTGCATATTTAAGTATTTATGGCAAAAAAAGTGACGTGATTTTCACTCCATAAGCAATGCTGAGTCATTGCAGGCAAGATTGAATGGGAATGAATGCTTGCAAGGAACTTAATTACATATTTTATTCATTTATGGAAGCCGTTAGGCTTTGTTGGATGACGGCTACGTTAACCATAGTGATGATGAACGTCACAATCATTTTTATTGTTGCTGGGCAACTCTGTCCTCCCCGAATGACATTAATAAAACACTTAGCCAACCGCAAGTGATCGAAAATTTAGCCCCATTATGTACACAACTTTTATTTATACGAACGGTCACAAATCACTGGGAATGAATTGGCGATGGCCTAATTAGCAGGTGTTCAATGACAGCACCATTCTGCTTTGTGTCATGTTTTTTTAATACAAAAATGATAAATGACATATTAACGGGAACAATGTTTATGAGACAAGAACTGTTACCTAGGCCAACATTGACTTTTGTTTTAATCCAAAATTATACATGGCTAATAAATGTTGCATAAAGCTGAATAAAGGCCATATGTGTAATGGAAAACATATGAATATTTACAAATATGATTACTATTATAAGAAAAGCAACTTTGTCATGACTCATATTCATATTTGTCTCTGTTGACCAGGTAGGCATTTTCAGCATTTTTGATGAATGACTGTTGAATTTCAGGATAATACACACTGAGTTTATTGTTTTTGTTGAGTCTGAACAGAGTACATGGGTCAGGAGTGCATAATAAACAGAGTGCAGGGGTCAGGAAGGCATAATGAACAGAGCGCAGGGGTCAGGAGTGCATAATTATCAGAGTGCAGGGGTCTTGAGTGCATACTAAACAGAGTGTATGGGTCAGGAGTGCATAATTATCAGAGTAAAGGGGTCATCAGTGAATTATGAACAGAGTAGAGAGGTCAGGAGTGCATAATCAAAAGAGTACAGGGATCAGGAGTGCATAATGAATGGAGTACAGGGGTCATGAGTACACAATGAACAGAGTGCAGGGGTCAGGAGTGTATATTGAATAGAGTACAGGGGTCAGGGTTACATAATGAACAGAGTGTAGGGACCAGAGGGCATAACACAGAGTGCAGGTGGCAGGATTGCATAACACACAGAGTGCAGGGGCCAGGAGTGCATAATTAACAGAGTGAAGGGGCCAGGAGTGCCTACTGAACAGTGTATAGGGGTCAGGAGTACACAATAAACAGAGAGTAGGGGCAGGAGTGCATAACACACAGAGTGCAGGGGTCAGGAGTGCATAATGAACAGAGTGAAGGGGCCAGAAGTGCATACTGAACAGTGTATAGGGGTCAGGAGTACATCATGAACAGAGAGTAGGGGCAGGAGTGCATAACACACAGGGTGCAGGGGTCAGGAGTGCATAATAAACTGATTGCAGGGGCCAGGATTGCACATTGAATATAGTTCAGGGACTAAGAGTACACAATGAACAGAGTGCAGGGGTGCATAACACACAGAGTGTAGGGGCCAGGAGTGCATAACACATACAGTGCAGGGGCCTGGACTGCATACTGAACAGAGTGTAGGGGTCAGAAGTGCATAATTATCAGAGTAAAGGGGCCAGGAGTGCATAATTATCAGAGTGCAGGGGTCTTGAGTGCATACTAAACAGAGTGTATGGGTCAGGAGTGCATAATTATCAGAGTAAAGGGGTCATCAGTGAATTATGAACAGAGTAGAGAGGTCAGGAGTGCATAATCAAAAGAGTACAGGGATCAGGAGTGCATAATGAATGGAGTACAGGGGTCATGAGTACACAATGAACAGAGTGCAGGGGTCAGGAGTGTATATTGAATAGAGTACAGGGGTCAGGGTTACATAATGAACAGAGTGTAGGGACCAGAGGGCATAACACAGAGTGCAGGTGGCAGGATTGCATAACACACAGAGTGCAGGGGCCAGGAGTGCATAATTAACAGAGTGAAGGGGCCAGGAGTGCCTACTGAACAGTGTATAGGGGTCAGGAGTACACAATAAACAGAGAGTAGGGGCAGGAGTGCATAACACACAGAGTGCAGGGGTCAGGAGTGCATAATGAACAGAGTGAAGGGGCCAGAAGTGCATACTGAACAGTGTATAGGGGTCAGGAGTACATCATGAACAGAGAGTAGGGGCAGGAGTGCATAACACACAGGGTGCAGGGGTCAGGAGTGCATAATAAACTGATTGCAGGGGCCAGGATTGCACATTGAATATAGTTCAGGGACTAAGAGTACACAATGAACAGAGTGCAGGGGTGCATAACACACAGAGTGTAGGGGCCAGGAGTGCATAACACATACAGTGCAGGGGCCTGGACTGCATACTGAACAGAGTGTAGGGGTCAGAAGTGCATAATTATCAGAGTAAAGGGGCCAGGAGTGCATAATGAACAGAGTACAGGGGTCATCAGTGAATTATGAACAGAGTAGAGAGGTCAGGAGTGCATAATCAAAAGAGTACAGGGATCAGGAGTGCATAATGAATGGAGTACAGGGGTCATGAGTACACAATGAACAGAGTGCAGGGGTCAGGAGTGTATATTGAATAGAGTACAGGGGTCAGGGTTACATAATGTACAGAGTGTAGGGGCCGGAGGGCATAACACAGAGTGCAGGTGGCGGGATTGCATAACACACAGAGTGCAGGGGCCAGGTTTGCATAACACACAGAGCGCAGGGGCCAGGAGTGCATAATGAACAGAGTGAAGGGGCCAGGAGTGCCTACTGAACAGTGTATAGGGGTCAGGAGTACATCATGAACAGAGAGTAGGGGCAGGAGTGCATAACACACAGGGTGCAGGGGTCAGGAGTGCATAATGAACAGATTGCAGGGGCCAGGATTGCACATTGAATATAGTTCAGGGACTAAGAGTACACAATGAACAGAGTGCAGGGGTGCATAACACACAGAGTGTAGGGGCCAGGAGTGCATAACACATACAGTGCAGGGGCCTGGACTGCATAATGAACAGAGTGCAGGGGTCAGGAGTGCATAATGATCAGAATACAGGGTTTATAGACAAATAGAGAGGGTGTATCTCCCTAATGGCCTCACAGACAGCCAACAAAAAAAACTGACAAATGTTCTAATAGCTCTCCATTGTGTCCAAATTAAAAAATATATTTGCCCTTAGTTATACTTTAAATTTAAACATACTCTTGACATTACATGTTTAAGGTTGAGTTTGTTTTTATTATATAGTTTGTTTTCTAGCTCATTCTCTTACTGACTTCCTGAAATGATCTTTGCATAGGGTCATGACTGACTAGGCTCTGTCATATAATAATGTTATGCATGCTCAGGTGTTTGTTTCTGTTATCAGTGTAGCACTACCCCCGAAGGAGCTGCTGGTTTGTTTTGGGTGGCACGTTTAAATAAACTTGTGGTGAGGAAAGTAGAGTTGAAGGAACAAAGGAGAATAGCAAATTCAGGCGTAGCAATAGGGAAACAGTCCTGCTCCCAAGTGTAACACTTCTCTGCGCCACTCCTGCTTGAGTGGGTATAGCTTACCTGGACAGGCCTCTCTTACTGACCTGGCAGCCAGAGTATTGCTCAAACCTTTGAGGAAAAGTCTCTGCCACAGACCCTCCTTAGAATGAACGTCAGGGAGACACCTCTGCCACAGGCCCTCACTGATTGCAATTACGGAGGCAATCCTCCTTAGGTGAATTACGCCTGGATCTACTTCTTAACGTCGCCCAAGCAGGGCCGGCGCTAGCGCAAGGCAACTATGGCGCTTTCCTTACGGCGTCAGCGCCACCAGGGCGGAAAACTCAGGATGGCTGCGCTGGGTGCAGTTCACCCAGGTGCCACAGAGGTGGTGGCGCTCAAGTGCCAGAGTACTTACTGCTCCCCTCCCTCCTCATCCTCCTCCTCTCCTTGTCGGCGTCTCTCTGCACCGACCAGTCACCGTGAGCCACAGCGCCAGCCATTCACCGAGTCTTGATCTTCTTCTCCACCCGGGCGGCGCGGCTCCACACTGTCCTCTTCAGCTGCCGCCCTTGTGGGGTTGTTTGTACTAATAGAGGGTGGGTGGGGGGGGGACTGTACTGGAGGGGATGTCTGCTGCAGACCTAGAAAGGCCTGTGAGATTGTGGCCAATGTTGTTCATCATTTATTGCTGTGGCACAGAACTTAGGTGTATTTAAGCATATAAAGGGAGATCATAATAATGTAACACTAATTTTCCAGCAGTAACCTTTTTAACACTAATTGCCAGTAGCAGTTTGTATACCTGGTGTACCATTAACACTGATGGTCTGCATTTAAATGTGCTCCTTTCTCAGAAGCTCTTTTATGAATTTGGTAACAAGACTACTAGACTTCTTGCCAACACCCTAAACTCGAAAACACATAAAAGAAATACAATATTTTCCATCACAGACCAGACCGGAAAAAAATTCAACACCTCCTCTGATATAGCCAATCAGTTTTGTCTTTTTTACTCTAAACTATATAATTTACCTAACGCTGCTCTCCCTGACCTGACTACTGTGAGAAAGGATTTGATATTAGATTTTTTGAAATCCCATAGCCCTACACCTATTGACATAGAAGAGGCAAAAAATTTGGAACGACCAATTGATTTAAATGAGACCCTCAATGCACTCAAACAGCTTAAAACAGGAAAATGTTCTGGCCCAGACGGCCTTTCGGTGGGCTACTATAAAACTTTTGCTAATTCAATTATTCCCCATTTTTTTAAAACATTAAATTCCGTCCCAATTTCTTCACCATTGTCAAGAGACCTCTTGGAGGCACATATCACTATGATACCCAAACCAAATAAGGACAAAACCCTAGTTTCCAATTATAGACCTATATCACGTTTGAACGTGGACATCAAACTCTACGCAAGAATTATTGCAAATAGATTACTCCCTTTATTGCCCAATATCATTTCTTTAGATCAGGTAGGTTTCATTCCTGGAAGAGAAGCAAGGGACAACACTATAAAAGCGATCCACATACATAATTGGCTAAAAAAATCTAAATTCCCCGGATTTTTATTGTCGCTTGATGCGGAGAAGGCCTTCGACAGGGTGGCCTGGGATTATATGTTTGAAGCCTTGAAATCATTAGGTTTCCAAAATCGCATTCTTCAATATATCCAACTATTATATTCTTTTCCCACTGCAAAAATAAAAATAAATGGTTGCCTGTCGGAGGCCTTCTCTGTGTCTAATGGTACTAGACAGGGTTGTCCCTTGTCCCCCATTATCTTTGTTCTCGTCTTAGAACCACTACTTTGTAAAATCCATAACAATCAAGACATTGTAGGGATTGAAATAAAAGATAAGACTTATAAACTGGCAGCATTTGCTGATGATGTCCTACTTTTCCTGACTAACCCCATCGTAACCATTCCCAATTTATTGAAAGATTTCTCTCTTTTCAAATCCATTTCTAATTTAAAAATTAATTTTACCAAATCTCAGGCATTAAACATATGATCTGAAATGGTCTCCCTTTGTAAACTTAATTTTCCTTTTAGCTGGGAAAATGACTTTATCACTTACCTAGGAATTAAACTAACGTCAAATTTAGAAGATCTCTATGATAAAAATTTCGTAACCCTGCTTAAGAATATTAAAAATGACCTTTTAGAGTGGAACAAGGGATTTTTCTCTTGGTTTGGGAGAGCTGATATCATAAAGATGAATATTCTTTCCAGAATTTTATATTTACTACAAACTATCCCTATTAAAATTCCGCTTGTATTTTTAAAAAATTTTAAGCAAATTTGTTTGAAATTTATCTGGAACATGCAACAACCACGAATTAAATGGGACAAACTTATTACCCCCAAACTCATGGGGGGCATAGACTTGCCTGATATGCAAAGATATTATTGGGCCTGCCATTTAACACGCATCATTGATTGGCAATTACATTCTCACACTAAGGATTGGGTAATTCTTGAAGAACTCTCCTCTTCACAATCTATACCACTAAAAGTTCTACCATGGATTAATACACGCAAAATTCCACGAGGAATCACTTCCCACCTTCTTACAGGTAATACCTTGCAAATTTGTAGACACCTATGTAAAAAATTTGATATTTCCTCTGTTTATGGTCCTATAACCCCACTAAACAATAACCCTGAAGTCTTTGTGAAACGCTCCACTAAAAACCCTTTTAATACATCTCTTAATGAAACATGTAGAGCTGAAATGTTTTTCAGGCATGATGATCTTATCACCTTTGAATCTTTCCTTACCAGTCATCCAGACAGTAATATCTCTCTATTTGACTTCAATTTGATTACTCGTTTTTTTGATAAACTCAACATACGCTCAAACTGGTATAGACCCAAAACCCCCTTTGAAATTATTTGTCTTAAGAACTCCCCTCAGAGACATCTGATTTAATCGTTATATGCTATGTTTTTTTCAACTTATGAGCTCACTACTGATTCTACAAATCAGAAATGGGAAATAGATCTTAATATTTCCCTTTCCAGTGAGGAGTGGGAAGTCATTTTCCGCCGTATACATAAGGGGTCTCTTAATGTTTTGACTCAAGAGAATGGCTTTAAACTCTATTCTAGATGGTATAAAACCCCTTGCATAATACATAAATATGATCCAAAAACCTCCCCTTTATGTTGGCGATGTAACCTTTCTCTAGGCTCATTATTTCACATTTGGTGGGACTGCGACCTTATTAAACCCTTCTGGAAGGAAATCCACCTTTTAATTACCCTTATTACGTCTTACGTCCCTGATTTCCTGGCAGCACGATATTTATTACATCACTCTTCCTTACCTCATTCAGTATACAAAAATACGATCATTCTACACCTTATCAATGCAGCTAAACTTTGCATACCCATTAAATGGTTACAATCTTCTCCCCCTACTGTCTCAGAATGGTTACGCAAAGTGCAACATATTGCTAATATGGAAGATTTAATCCACCAATCCAGGGATTCTCCTAAATGTTTTCTTGACAAATGGGCTTGCTGGTTTCATTTTGCAAACTCTAATGAATTTCAACTATTATTGACTACATGAATATGACTTAATTTATGTTTATCTTCTTTGAATGCTTCTTAAATGTGTTCTTACTGTTGACATCTTATGAATATACCATATTGTATTTCTCATATCCTTTTCCGATTTCATTTGATCTGTTCGTCTCCTTCTCCCTCTTCTTACCTTTCCCTATGCTTCCCTTATCCTGCCCTACTTATATATATTTTTTCAATATATTTATGGATACGTCATGTACCTCTTTGTAATGATGTACCATGTTTTCATTGTATATTCACAACCTTTTATGTGCCTATTATTGTTGTATATTTATCTCTTGAAAATCCAATAAAATATATATAAAAAAAAAGTGCTCCTTTTGCATTGGTGACCTATAGCTTGCTTTCTTTAAAGAAAGTAGCCAGTTAATTGTCAATTAAATAGAAGATTACTATTTACAATTTTTAGAATGGAAAATTGCAAGTGAATGCCACCCCCACATATCACCAAGAACATTATTACCCAAAACCCTTCCTTCAAACTCAATCTTTTGGAACAACATGTAAGCCTAAACCCATGAACTCTGATCAGAGAGATGCAGGGTGAAATGGTGTACAGAGCCCCACTAGTTATGCAGGCCCTTATATTGTCAACTAACAAAAGAGGAGGCACCCTAGAAAGAGCTCACCTGAGACCCATCTACGGAGTCACTGGAGGGGGGTTGGTGTATCCTGGGGGACAGCAGTGTGTGTGGGCTGCCGCTGCGGAGGGCATCTGAAGGATGAGTCCACGCCACGCTCACCACACAGGCCGGACACACGCCCACAGAGCCGCCGTCGCGACTTACAAGGCTTCAGAAACAGGTAAGGGGGACCAGTTTTAAAGTTTCCTGTTTAAAAAAAACACCAAATCCCTGCAATAATATATTAAGCAGCCTGTATAATGTATTATTGCTGGGATTTCTAGTCCTCTGTAACTGCTGGTATTCTGCATTGCATTTTATATAATGTATCATTGCTGTGATTTGTAGTCCTCTGTAACTGCTGGTATTCTGCATTGCGTTTTATATAATGTATCATTGCTGGGATTTGTAGTCCTATGTAACTGCTGGTATTCTGCATTGTGTTTTATATAATGTATTGCTGGGATTTGTTGTTCCTCTAAAGCTGCTGGTATTCTCCATTGCGCTGTATAATGTATTATTGCTTGGATTTGTAGTTCCTCTATAACTGGTCAGTGGTATTCTGTAATGCGCAGTATAATCACAGCAATAGTACATTATATACAACTCAATGCAGAATACCAGCAGTTACAGAGGACTACAAATCCCAGCAATAGTACATTATACAGCGTTATATAACCATTAAAGCTTAATGGAGCACAGATATAATGTATAGTGTGTGTGTGCGTGCGTGCGCGCCGGGGGGGGGGGGGTGGCAAAATGCACCTTCTCAGTTGGCAAAAATTCTTGCACCGGCCTTGGCCCAGGTACAGACTGACAGGTGATCAATCCTTCAGTGTCTGGCTACCTTGATCCCCGGTGGTTTGTCGAAATCTTTTTGGACCGCCAGCCTCTCATTGGCGCTCCTCAGACGGACTCCCCACCGAACAGCTATACCGCTTGGGATCCTCAGAGGTGGGAACCCAGTCAATCACTGGGTCCCTGTCGCTGCTTAAAATGTTCCGGACCAACATGGTCCCCGAACCAGGAACACCGCGTGGCACACACGCCCCCCGGCCAGGGAGGCCTGAACGCCGGGGGAACCGTGATGTGGTCACCCTAAAGGTGGGTGCCACACTGGACGAAGAAGAACCCAGAACCAATGGCATCTGCCCCATAAATACCCTAGCACGGCATGCAAAGCGAGGCTCAACCCTCCTGATTGGATGCTGGGGAAGAGCACCCAAACCTTGACTCCACTGCTGCCATCTACTGCACTGGGGTGGGAAGAACACCCCAGCACAACAGAATGAGCCCACAGCACAGGCAAGCTGAGACAGAGACCCAATTTAAACATTTTAACCAGATCAGAGTTTAACTACACTCTGATTTAAATAGCACCGGTACTTTGAAGTAACCAGGCGCTACATCAGCATCAGGCTGGCATAGTAGTGAACGATCAGACTTCAGGTGATTCCCTAAAATTGTGATTAGACAGCATTAAAGTCACTCAGTGGTTTTTAGCTTAAAGTGGATCTAGGTTAGTGCACTGGTGCGCAGATAATGTTAGAACAGGAAGGGGCCAACCCCAAACTGTTCCCACAAAGTTGGGAGCATAAAATTGCCCAAAATTTCTTGGTATGCTGACGCCTTAAGGCCTCGTACAGACGAGAGGATATCCGCTGGAAATGGTCCGCCGGACTGTTTCCAGCGGACATTCCTCCTCCGGATTTTGATCTGATGGCTTGTACACACCATCAGATCAAAATCCCCGCGGAAAACATCCGCGGTGACGTGGCCGTGCCGTCGGCGCGACGTGCGCAACCCTGGAAGGTAAATACTTCCACGCATGCGGCGAATCACTTCGACGCATGCGAGGGATGGGGATCGGGCGGACTTATCCGGTGAGTCTGTACAGACGACCGGATAAGTCCGAAGGACAGGATTCCAGCGGATAGATTTCTTAGCATGCTAAGAAATTTGTATCCGCTGGAAATCCGTCGGCGGGATTTTTATCCGCTGGAAAATGTCCGCTCGGGCCTACACACGACCGGATCTGTCTGCTGAAACTGATCCGCGGATCAATCCCAGCGGATAGATCCGGTCGTGTGTACGGGGGGCCTAAGAGTTCCCTTCACTGGAGCCAAAGGGCCAAGCCCAAGCTCTGAAAAACAACCCCACACCATCATCCCCCCTCCACCAAATGATTTGGACCAGTGCACAAAGCAAGGTCCATAAAGACATGACTCAGTATTGAACTCTACGGACTAAGATTGGGATGCCATTCAATTTCATGTGTGTGTAGAGGTAGCCATCCCAATAGAGTTGTGAATGATAACACAAAAACTTTTCATTCACTCATGGTTAGTGTTTGACTGAAGCCATGTATTATCAATCAACTGTGTTTACTCTTTTTAAATCATAATGGCAACAGAAACTACCCAAATGACCCTGATCAAAAGTCTACATACCCCAGTTCTTAATACCGTGCATTGCCTTCTTTAACATCAGTGACAGCTTGAAGTCTTTTGTGGTATTTGTGGATGAGGCTCTTTATGTTCTCAGGGGGTAAAGCTGCCCATTCCTCTTGGCAAAAAGCCTCCAGTTCCTGTAAATTCTTGAGCTGTGTTGCATGAACTGCACATTTGAGATCTCCCCAGAGTAGCTCAATGATATTGAGGTCAGGAGACTGAGATGGCCACTCCAGAACCTTCACTTTATTCTGCTGTAGCCAATGACAGGTCGACTTGGCCTTGTGTTTTGGATCATTGTCATGTTGGAATATCCAAGTACGTGCCATGCCCAGCTTCCTGGCTGATGAATGCAAATGTTCCTCCAGTATTTTTTATAAAATACTCCATTCATCTTGCCAACAATTTTGACCAAATTTCCTGTGCCTTGTTTAGCTCACACATCCCCAAAACATCAGCGATCCACCTCCGTGTTTCACAGTAGGAATGGTGTACCTTTCATCATAAGCCTTGTTGACTTCTCTCCAAATGAAGCATTTATGGTTGTGCCCAAAAAGCTCAATTTTGGTCTCATCACTCCAAATTACTTTGTGCCAGAAGGTTTGAGGCTTGTCTCTGTGCTGTTTGGAGCATTGTAAGCGTGATACTTAGTGGCATTTGCGTAGTAATGGCTTTCTTCTGGCGACTGGACCATGCAGCCCATCTTTCTTCAAGTGCCTCCTTATTGTGCATCTTGAAACAGCCACACCACATGTTTTCAGAGAGTCCTGTATTTCACCTGAAGTTATTTGTGGGGTTTTTTTTGCATCCCAAACAATCTTCCTGGCAGTTGTGGCTGAAATTGTAGTTGGTCTACCTGACCGTGGTTTGGTTTCAATAGAACCCCCTTATTTTCTACTTCTTGATTAGAGTTTGAACACTGCTGATTGGCATTCGCAATTCCTCAGATAACTTTTTATATATCTTTCCTGTTTTATACAGTTCAACTACCTTTTCCCGATGATCCTTTGACAATTCTTTTGCTTTCCCTATGACTTAGAATCCAGAAATGTCAGTGCAGCATTGGATGAAAGATGCAAGGGTCTGTCAGGAGTCCAGAAACTCATTGATCTTTTATACACACACACTAATTACAAGCAAACAGATCACAGGTGAGCATGGTTACCTTTAATAGCCATTCAAACACCTTTGTGTCAACTTGTGTGCATTAGGGATGAGCCGAACACCCCGAACACCACCAGAACCTGCGAACAGACCAAAAGTTTGTGTGAACTTTAGAACCCTGTTAAAGTCTATGGGACTCGAACGTTGGAAATCTAAAGTGCTCATTTTAAAGGCTAATATGCAAGTTATTTCCTAAAAAAGTGTTTGGGGGACCCGGGTCCTGCCCCAGGGGACATGCATCAATGCAAAAAAAAGTTTTAAAAGCGGTCGTTTTTTGGGAGCAGTGAATTTAATAATGCTTAAAGTGAAACAATAAAAGTGAAATATTCCTTTAAATTTCATACCTAGGGGGGTATAAAGTATGCCTGTGAAGCAGCGCATGTTTCCCGTGCTTAGAACTGTCTCTGCACAAAGTGTCATTTCTGAAGGAAAAAAAGTCATTTAAAATTACTCGCGGCTATAATGAATTGTCGGCTCCCGGCAATTCAGAGAAAATTCATTCATAAAAAAAAAAAAAGCGTGGGTGTCCCCCCATATTCAATTACCAGGCCCTTCAGGTCTGGTATGGATATTAAGGGGAACCCCGCCGTCAATTTAAAAAAACAATGATGTGGGGTTCCCCCCAAATATCCATTCCAGACCCTGGTGTGGATTTTAAGGGGAACTCCACCCCAAATTAAAAAAAAAATGGTGTGGACTTCCCCCAAAAATCCACACCAGACCCCTTATCTGAGCACGCAACCTGGCCGGCTGCAGGAAAAGAGGGGGGGGACGAGAGAGCACCCCCCTCCTGAACCGTACCAGGCCACATGCCCTCAACATGAGGAGGATGTCCCCATATTGATGGGGACAAGGGCCTTATCCCCACAACCCTTGCCCGGCGGTTGTGGGGGTCTACGGGTGGGGGCTTATCAGAATCTGGAAGACCCCTTTAACCTCCCTGGCGGTATGATTCTGTCTGAAAAAACATGCTGAAAGCGGTACAATTATTTGCAAGGAAATTTGGTGTTTTATACTGTAGGCCTGTGATTTTTAGGAATAACTCACTTAAATCTGACCAAACAAGAATCTAATAGGCATCCCGGGTATGACATTTTTTTAAAAACAAAATTTTAAATTATAATATAACAAATAATTATAAATAATTATAGCAAGTAATAATATAATTAAAATAAAAATTATTCAATAATGTAATCAAATCAAAATCACTGAAATTTTCTCAGTTGCAGAATTGTTGCTGTCATTATTTTTTTTTTTATGACGAATTTCCCCGCAAATCGCTATCGCACAATTCTGCAAGTGATTATAATTTATTATTGCTGTTTTCTAGCTGATCTAAAACCATTTTTGACATAAAAAGACACTTTTGGCTGCTATGGACAATCTACAGTTTTCAGGCAGAAAGAAAGGTTTTTATTATATAAAATGATATGTAGGACACTGGGCAGACTACTAGGGACAAGGGGGGTGTTTTTTTTTTTACATACAGTACTGTAATCTATAAGATTACAGTATACTGTATGTATAGTGTTTGTTTACTTTTTTGAATTTGGCGCCGATCTCCGCTCCCGTGCGTCGTAACGTCGCAGGGAACGGAGATCGGCGGCACAGGAGGACGCTGTGTGAATCGAGCGAGGTCCCGCTCGCTCACACAGCGTGGTGACATCGCTGGATCCAGGACAAGGTAAGCCAGCGCACGCTGCAGGCTCTGCATGTCTACCCCGAGCGTGACTCGGGGTTACCGATCGTAACATGAAAAACCCACCCCGAGTCACGCTCGGGAATACCGCCAGGGGGGTTAACAGGGGGGGCCCCCCCTATGTGAATTGCTAATGGGGTACATTATTTGGGGGGAACCCCACGTCATTTTTTTTAAATTGACGGCGGGGTTCCCCTTAATATCCATACTAGACCTGAAGGGCCTGGTAATTGAATTTGGGAGGACCCCCACGCTTTTTTAAAAAACATTTATGAATGATTTTTTTCTGAATTGCCGGGAGCCGACAATTCATTATAGCCGCAAGTGATTTTTAAATGACCTTTTTTCCTTCAGAAATTACACTTTGTGCAGAGACAGTTCTAAGCATGGGAACATGTGCTATTTCACAGGCATACTAGACCCCCCCCCCCCCCCCGGGTATGAAATGTAAAGGAATATTTCACTTTCATTGTTTCACTTTAAGCATTATTAAATTCACTGCTCCCGAAAAAAATTGCATTGACCCAGGTCCCCAAACACTTTTTAGGACAATAACTTGCATATTAGCCTTTAAAATTAGCACTTTAGATTTCTCGCATAGACTTTAACACAGTGTTCCGCGGCTTTTCAAATTTCCCGCGAACACCCCAAATTGTTTGCTGTTCGCCGAACAGGCAATGTTCTAGTCGAATTCGAAACTCATCCCTAGTGTGCATGTTATCAGGCCAAAATCACCAGGGTATGTAAACTTTTGATCAGGGTCATTTGGGTAGTTTCTTTTGCCATTATGATTTAAAAAGACATTAAGAGCCCATTCACACCTAGGCGTATATACGCCTGAAGCGCGACGCTCGTGCCGCTGGAGGGGCAAATTTGCATTGATGTCTATGAGATGGTTCACATCTCAGGCCGAACGCGGAAACGCTGTACGCCTGCTGCCTGAAAACAAGTCCCGGACCCTTTTTTTCAGGCGGCTTTCGGCGTTCGGCATAGACATCAATGTAAAATGATTTGTCAAAAAAAAAAAAGTTTACAAATCGCGGCAAAATACGCGTTGTAGTATGAATGCAGCCTAAACGGTTTCAGGCAAACACTAACCATGAGTGAAATAAATGTTTCCTGACTGACTCCATGGCAGCCTACGTGTGGGTTAATCCCGCCTCCTCTCCAATGTGATAGGACCCCATACCCATAAAAGTTAACTCACCAGTAGCACCAGTGTTCCTTTTTTTTCCTCCTCCATGAATTTAGAAACTTCTCAGGACAGGAATAGGATGGCACACCTGAGCGGTGCAGCTCGGATCCCAGCCATGGGCGGGTGGAGAGCTTTTGCAGCAACCCTTTGGGCGTTTGCTATGTGTGCTGAAGACGTCTCATCACGGCTGGCAAGGTCCTATTCTCTCATGGCAGTCGCCTATTTGTATTATTTGTTGTCTTTCTGTGTCTGTTTTTGTCCCCATGGCGGCTGGAGCGCTTCTGCGTTCCAGCTCGCACTTTGCTTCCTGGTCGCGAGCGCCAGTACCCCGCGCATGCGCTGTGCCCACTCTCAGAGCGAGGCCTGGTTTCGCGCATGCGCAGTCTGTCGAATCTGCGGCGGCCGCGCACGCGCCGTCGCATCGATTGTACCGCGCAGGCGCGCGGACGACAGGTGACGTCACCGGCGGGTGATTTAAAAAGCGGCTGCTCGCCTATGCACATTGGGATGTTCCCTGATCAGGCGTGCAGCCGCAAAGAGCGATACTCTTCTTTGCCAGGTCAGTGAGCAGGGCTCCCCCTGCTGTATTAGCCCTTCATGTTGTACTAGCATATAGTATTGCTTCTCATCTGTGCAAGCGATTTTAAAATGTTGGTCATTCAAATTATTTAATGTATTAATAATTTATTTATTTATTCATTTGTGTAAAAAAAAAAAAAAAAAAATATATAATAATAACAGGATTTAAAAAAAAAAAAAAAAAAAAAAAAATCTTAAAGGGACAATGCATTTATCTTTCCATTATTTTGACACTTTAGGTTTTCTTCCTTTTCGGATCCGTATCGCTGTTTTACGCAGGTCCTAAGTCATGGACCAGTCACCGTCTACAGGTGGCCAGCCCTCACGCACAAGGTATGTGCAGGATAAGGGCGGGGCTAGGGGTGGAAGTCACAGTCAATATGTGTTGTCTGACAATTTTCCTCCCTATGTGTCTCTCTTTAAAGCCCTCCTGATCCAGATCCTATCTCCGCAATCCAGTCCCATGACCTTGCCAGACCGCATCATTCTTCCAGATCAAAATCCAAAAGGAGTTCTCCATCTACATCTTCCCACCGGAGGAGACGCTCACATTCCTCCTCAAGACACCGCTCCCACCGCCATGATAGTCGCTCTGATCGCAGAGCCTGCTGGGGATGTGACACTCATGTCCCGGAGGGCAAGTCACTGTGCGACCGATGCTACGCCCATGCGGTCGGGGAAAAAGAGACTGAAGGTCATCGGATCGAGTCTCTGGTGGAACGTGTGGTTCAACGAACTCTAAAAGAGCATATGCCCCACACGCAGATTCAGACCAACACTGACGGGTCTGCTTCTCCAAACTTGGAGATCCTAGAGGATCCAGGTCCTTCCCGGCCTCAAGCCTCCACTCCGGCTTCTCCTCAAGGTGACCTAGAGAGTGACGAAGAAGGCTTAGAATTTGACTTCGCGCAGGTGACGCCACTCGTCAAAGCGATTAAAGAGGCTCTCTTATGGGAAGAACAACCCGCTTCTCCAGCCAAGCAGAAAAAATATTTTAAACGCTTGGGGAAAGAACGCCCTACGTTCCCGTTCTTGACTGAACTAAAGGGTATTTTTGAAGAGGAATGGAGCAAGGTGGACAAGAAATCTTCCATGGCTAACAAAGCCTCAAAGCTCTATCCCTTCAAACAGGAAGAGGTCAAACACTTGGAGAATGTTCCTCTAGTAGATGCGGCAGTAACGAGACTTGCTAAACACGTCACTTTACCTATTGCTGACTCCGTCTCTTTCAAAGATGGCCTGGACAGAAGAATGGACCAGGACCTCAGAAGAATTTATGGCCTTGCGGGCACAGCCTGCAAACCGGCTCTAGCTTTAGCGGCATTATCAAAGGCCATGGAAGCCTGGACGGAAAACGTTGATTCTTTCCTCAAAGGCGTCTCTGAAGAACTAGCCAAGAACTCAGCCACGGCAGAGTTAAAACTGGCGGTCGCATTCCTGGGCGAAGCCTCCGTTGACTTAATCCGCCTGTTAGCCAGGATTATGCTTTCTTCTGTGACCGCGAAACGGGCCCTCTGGCTACGCCCCTGGGTTGCCGACCCATCATCGAAGCAGAATTGGTGCAAGATTCCTTTTGAAGGATCAACCCTGTTTGGCAACAAGCTAGATGATGCCATCTCCAAAGTCTCGGGCGGCAAGTCTGGTTTCCTTCCTCAGGACAAGCGCCAAACGGGAAGAAAAATGCCTCAATTTCGGCGATACAGCCCGGACCGCGCTAGGGAAGCTCGTGCTTACAGGCCTGGTGGAAACTACAGAAGGAATTGGAGCAGAGGTAGAGGCTCCTACCGGAAACCTACTCCAACTACTCAGGCGTCAACTGGACGCGACAAGGGGAAATCTTTTTGAGACAACGCCCGCCCAAGCGGATCGTGTGGGAGCTCGTCTACTCCTTTATCGGCACGTCTGGGCGGCCTCAATCAAGGACTTTTGGGTCATCAAGACCGTGACCTCAGGACACGCATGGTCCTTTTCCAGTCCTCCCTGTCCAAAGTTCATCTCCACCCTTCTTCCAGGGTCACTGGAGCAGAAACAGGTCCTTCTAGACTACATTCACCTCCTGAAGATTCAAGGAGCAGTGATACACGTCCCAAAAGACGAACAGTTTCTTGGGGTGTACTCCCCTCTCTTCTTAGTACAAAAGAAGAACGGTACCTGGCGCCCAGTCATAGACTTGACATATTTGAACAAATTTATAACACACAAAAAGTTCAAAATGGAAACTCTATCAACCATCCAACAAGCAATACAGCCAGGCGACTGGATGATTTCCGTGGACCTAAAGGATGCCTATTTCCACGTCCCAGTAGCAGCAGAGCTGCACAAATACCTCAGGTTCTATGTCAACCAGGAACACCTCCAGTTCGTGTGCCTACCCTTCGGCCTAACAACATCCCCACGGGTCTTCACCAAAGTTCTTTTGGCTCTGGTAGCTCTCATCAGGCTGAAGAAGATTCGTCTGTATCATTATCTGGACGACCTCCTGGTCCTGTCCCAAGACAAGACCCTTCTCTTGGCACAGAGGGATCAGGTCATCGCGACCTTGTCCGAATTCGGGTGGCTCCTGAACCTGGCAAAAAGCCATCTGGAGCCAACTCAGTGTCTAACCTATCTAGGTGCTCAATTCGACACAGTAAGGAAGACCATCTCTCTACCAACAGAGAAAATTCCGGTAATTCAGGAGAGGATTTCCCGGGCCTTGAGTACTCGTCACCTAAGAGCTCATCAATGTTTGAAGATCATTGGGACAATGGTATCCACAACACCAATGGTAAAATGGGCGCTCTGGAGGCTACGTCCCTTCCAATCCGGCTTTCTCAGGCAGTGGAAATCAGGGAGCATGAATCAGCGGATCCACATTTCAACGTCAATGAGGGGCAGCCTCTTCTGGTGGCTTCAACCGAAGAATCTGCTGAATTGTCACTCCATCGCTCCAGTCTCGTGGGTCACAGTGACGACAGATGCCAGTGGCTCCGGTTGGGGGGCCCTGTGCGGCACAAGCATGGCGCAAGGCAGGTGGGACGCTCGCCTCCACAATCCAGGCTCGAACACCCTGGAGCTTCGTGCGGCCTGGTGTGCCCTACAGTCCTTTTCACAACTGCTGAAAGGAAGGTCAGTAATACTAAGGATGGACAACACCACAGCAGTATCATATGTCAAGAGACAAGGCGGGACTCGGAGCTCATCCCTTCTCCAGGAAGTAGAGCCCATTATGAAATGGGCCCAAGTGAACCTAGTCAACCTGACGGCGGTTTTTATTCCAGGTATTCAGAACTCCCAAGCGGATTTCCTATCACGAACTCAGGTGGACGTCAACGAATGGTCTCTCCACGATCAGTCCTTCCGTTGGATCTTGTCCCTGGGAGTCAATCCCCAAGTGGATCTCTTTGCTTCTCCGAACAATGCCAAATTGAAAAAATTCTACACAAGAGGTTACTGCAACCAGGCAATCGGGACGGATGCCCTAACGGATCGGTGGTGGTTTCAGAGGGCGTACGCCTTTCCCCCGATCCCAATAATTCTGAAATTCCTGAAGAGACTTCTTGCGGAAGAAATAGAAATTACAATGGTGGCTCCATGCTGGCCGAACAGGCCATGGTTCCCTCTTCTGGTTCACCTGAGTCTTCAGGACCCAATTCTAATACCATGCAGACCAGACCTTCTCTCCCAGGGAACGCTCCTCCATCCCTGTCCGGCTCAAATGAAACTAGCGGTCTGGTTCTTGAAAGGGAAAGGTTAGAAACCCTTGGCTGCGCCTCTCGGGTGATCTCTACCCTTATGAGCTCAAGGAAAGGAAGCACAAATAAAGTGTACGGTAGAATATGGTCTAAGTTTGTGGAATTTTCTTTAACCGCGGGCAGTTCCTTCAAGAACCCAGAAATCCAAAACATCCTAAGCTTTCTTCAATCAGGACTAGACCTACCTCTGTCTGTAAGCTCACTAAGAGTTCAAATCTCAGCACTTTCAGCCTTTTCTGGAATTCCTTGGGCAACCCATCCACTAATCAAACAGTTTTTTCGTGGAGCCTCAAGATTGAGACCTCTGAGGAAGCCAAGATTCCCCAAATGGGATCTCCCGTTAGTACTTGACTTTTTGAATGGACTTAGTATGTCGGGGCCCTCCCCGTCCTCGTTGAAGAACTTTTCAGCCAAAGTAGCCTTTCTGGTAGCTATCACCTCGGCCAAGAGAGTGTCCGAGATCGGTTTTCTAGGTCACAAGGAGCCATTTCTCACCTTTTTCCCAGACAGAGTGGTTCTGATACCCATGCTGGGCTCCAAACCGAAGGTCTCGTCGGTTTTCCATGAGAATCAGGAAGTAGTTCTCCCTACCTTTAAAAACCCAGATTCTGATGAGACTCACCCTCTGGATATGGGCAAGATACTCACTGAATATCTGCAAGTTACATCTACATTCAGACGATCTGATCACCTGTTCATCCTGCATTCAGGCAAGAACAAAGGGAAGAAGGCATCTTCAAGAACAATTGCATCCTGGATTGTCCAGACGATACAACAGGCTTATTGTGCAAAGGGCTTGGCTCCTCCGCAGGCGGTAACAGCTCACTCCACGAGAGGGATGGCAGCTTCCTGGGCAGCAGCCCGTCATGTGGCGCCAGACGTTATTTGTAGAGCGGCCTCTTGGTCTTCTATAAACACCTTTATGTCCCATTACTGTGTTGAACCTGCAGCACTGTCTTCTGTAAATTTTGGTTTATCTGTCTTGTCGGCTGACGGGACAAATTAAATATATTTCTGTTCAGCATACCCACCCGTGTGTTTGGCTAGTTATTTCCCACACGTAGGCTGCCATGGAGTCAGTCAGGAAAAAGGAAAATTTATTATCATACTTACCGTAATTTTCCTTTCCTGATGGACTCCATGGCAGACGGAGTTCCCACCCTGAAATTATGGAGTCGGGATAGTTACGGAACACTGGTGCTACTGGTGAGTTAACTTTTATGGGTATGGGGTCCTATCACATTGGAGAGGAGGCGGGATTAACCCACACGTAGGCTGCCATGGAGTCCATCAGGAAAGGAAAATTACGGTAAGTATGATAATAAATTTTCCTTTTTTTGTGTCATCATTCATATTCTCTAAAAAATGGCCAAGAAATCATAAATTCTGCCAGGGTGTTTGTAAACTTTTGAGCACAACTGTGTATATATATATATGTATATGTGTGTGTGTTATATTCTGCATGTATCATGGAAAAATCAATCACAAGAGAACATCAAGTAGAGAATAAACTGGTCTAGTTCTTCACTTCTGGTTTACAGCAAACGGGTTTCACAACTGTCCAGCATAGATTTTAGGATTGTAGCTAATGACAACATAAACATAAATGAACTCTGCTCACTCCGCTGTACTTAAAATAAAGTCTTGTATCAGTACTATCAATGTGAACTCTACGCAGACATATTGCAAATGTTTGCATCTTTTATAAACTTTTTTGTTACAGCAAAAATAAAGCCCTGATCAGTACCCTCCCTTTGCCTCCCTTTACAATTCAAATGCTATGGGACACGGCACGCAGCGGCCTTCAGTGGATCACAGCAGGGCAATGCTGGATTTGCTAGACATGTGAGTATGTATTTTTTTGGGGAGGAAATAACCCAGAAAACTGGATAAGAGGAAAAATAATAATAATAAAAAAAAACACAGGGAAGTTCCTCTTTAAGATATGAGATATTGCATGTAACTGGGTGTAATAGAAAGGCATGAGTCACTGTGTGATAGAGAAAGGCATGAAACTGTAAAAGTAATAAAAACTGATTTCATGCAATGACTCGGGTGTAAGTCACTGTATGGAATAGAGTGGCATAAATCATTGAATGTAAGAGAGAGAAATGAGGCATTGCATTTCGTACAAAAGCATGAGGCACTACAGAGGTATGAGACACTGCAAGTAAAACAGAGGCATGAGGCACTGCATGGAAAACAGAAGTACAGCGGAACCTTGGATTACGAGCATAATCCGTTCCAGGAGAATGCTCGTAATCAGAAGCACTCGCATATCAAAGCGAGTTTCCCCATAGAAGTCAATGGAAATGAAAATATTTTTTTCCGCATTGACTTCTATGGCATGTAATACTGCATGTGGCCAGAGGTGGGGGGTGCCAGAGAGCCTATGTAATACTCGCAAAGGCTCAGGGGCAGCTCGGCTGAACTCAAGTATTTTCGAACAGCTCCGAACGGGTCCCATCGGCTCTACTCGGTTCCGGCGCCCCCGCACCTCAGGCCAAATGCTGTACTGCACACTGTTGTGGCTTGAACCCTGCTCTTTTTGCGAGACAACACTCGCAAACCGAGTCAGGATTTTCCAAAAATACAGTGATCGTATTACGAAACGCTCTTTAACCGCATTACTCGCTATCCAAGGTTTCACTGTATGAGGCAATGCAAGTTAAACAGAAGTATTAAACATTGCATTCACCCCCTACTTACAACTTCTTCACAAATAAGGGGCATTTATGGTTTGCATACTCTAGAGCATGGGTGCTCAACCTGTGGCTCTCCAGCTGTTGCAAAACTACAATTCCCATAATGCCTCAGCCTTTGGGAGACATGCTTGTACCTGTCAGCGGCTTGCAATGCCTCATGGGAATTGTAGTTCCGCAACAGCTGGAGAGCCACAGGTTGAGCACCCATGCTCTAGAGTTTTGACTGTAAGTTTGAGGCGTTAGACTGCCTCCCCTTTGGGATTGTTCCTAGAATTGTCACCAAAAGGGGACCGGCAGGGACCAACTGACATTTACATATCTGCATCACTTGATTACTTGTCCCCCTTCATGGGGACACGAAAGGAAAATTTAGGTGAATATAGTATAAAATAGCTTTGTAAAGGTAAAATGTTACTAAACCCACAACAGTAAAAACAGTCTGTATATGCAGTAAAGCATGCTTGTTATACTCACTGTGGAACCTAAGGGGTTAATCTTTCGCATTGCATAAAAAGGATGTTCGATCCTATCTTCTCTGATCATCTCCTTCTTCCACTGACTCCAATATATTTCCTGATATTTACAGAGCCAGGGGACAGGCTGCACATGCTCAGTTTTGTGTGTACTGCTAGAGAGGGTCCTGCATTCTCATAGGGCAATCAGAGGTGAATGGAAACTCCTCCTACAAGCTTTTGAGTTCAACAAACCAAGTTTATCAGTAAGAGGTGCATACAATGTATAGAAGCATGGTACACTTAAATCAAGAAAAAAAATAGAAAACAAGGGTACATTTAAGGTGCAAAACAGTGTGTAACTGTACGGTACAAAGTTCTCAAGTTTAACCACTTCATTACTGAGCACTTAAACCCCCTTCCTGCACAGACCAATTTTCAGCTTTCAGCACTGACGCATTTTGAATGACAATTGCGCGGTCATACAACACTGTACCCAAATGATATTTTTATCATTTTTTCCCCCACAAATAGAGCTTTCTTTTCGTGGTATTTGATAATTTTTATTTTTTTTGCTCTATAAACAAAGGGGTAGATTCAGGTAGGGGCGCGCACTGCTACGGCGGCGCAGCGTACCGTTTTTACGCTACGCCTCCGTAAATTACTGGAGCTACGCTTCATTCACGAAGCATTTGCTCCGTAATTTGCGGTGGCGTTTCGTAAAAGGGGCCGGCGTAAGCGCGCGTAATTTAAATGATCCCGTAGGGGGCGTGGATCATTTAAATTAGGCGCGTTCCCGCGCCGAACGTACTGCACATGCTCCATCGGGAAAATTTCCAGACGTGCATTGCGGTAAATGACGTCGCAAGGACGTCATTTGCTTCGACGTGAACGTAAATGGCGTCCAGCGCCATTCACGATCCACTTCCACTTACGCAAACAACGTAAATTTAGAAAATCGCAACGCGGGAACGACGTCTATACTTACCATTGGCTTCGCCTCCTAATAGCAGGAGCAGCCTTACGACAAAAGCAACAAACGCAAACAGCGTAAAACACGACCGCCGGGCGCGCGTACGTTTGTGAATCGGCATGAGTATGCAATTTGCATACTCTACGCTGACAACTACGGGAACGCCACCTAGCGGCCAGCGTCAGAATGCAGCCTAATGCAGCCTAAAAAGTTTCCCGACGGAGCATGCGCTGTACGCTCGGCGCGGGAGCGCGCCTAATTTAAATGATTAAACAGGTGGGGGAGGGGAATGAAAGTAGGTGTAATTGAAATGAGGAGCAATATAGCCCAAATGGCATCAGCATAAAAATAAATATAAATGATCAGTGAACAATAACAGTAATGGTGCAAATCATATAACTACACAGGTTCCTCTTAATGTGATGAAATACACTATAAGTAATGGTGCAAAAAAAATTCCAGGTAACTGTGCTAAGTGACACTCCTATACTGGTGATAAACAGTCCATCAACAGAGTTTGAAAAATATTAACAGTTGAGTCCACTGAGAGGTATCGGAGGTGACGTTGGCGACAGATTGCCCCTCTTTTTTACATGCTCAATTGTATTTTGGATTATGTGAGTACCCCTGTCTATTTTCTTTGAGAATTAAAATTTTTAAAACGGTATCACACCATCGATGCTTTATTTCTTTGGGGCGAGAAACTGACCAATCTGGGACGAGAACTCCAAGGAGGACCTGCCGTTGTTGGATCAGAGCCCATCGAGTGAACCATCTAATGTGGTTGGATCTATATGCTGTTACCTTACAGCAGTAAGGTAAGGGGACATCCTTACTTACCCTAAAAGGATCACTGGATACCCATTTTCCTCTCACTCCATATTGCGGACCTACACTTGCACTTTTGCTTTCTTGGACTTTTGAAATTTTACTTATATTTTTTGCTAATATTTTTCAAACTCTGTTGATGGACTGTTTATCACCAGTATAGGAGTGTCACTTAGCACAGTTACCTGGAATTTTTTTTGCACCATTACTTATAGTGTATTTCATCACATTAAGGGCTCTTTCACACGTCCATTCCGTTCGTCCGTTTTTTGGACGTCCGTTAACGGACCGCAATGCTTCCCTATGGGCTAGCGTCCGTTAGCGGATGAGCATCCGCTAACGTCCGTTAGCATCCGTCTGCGTTCAGTTCCGTTTTTTTGGACGGAAGAAAACCCTATTTTTCTTCCGTCTAAAAAACGGAACGGACGAAAAACGGACGATCCGTTTATCATCCGTTCCGCTAACATCCGTTTTTCTATGTAAAAAGCCCCAAAAAAAAAAAAAAAAACGGATGGAAAAACTGATGCAAAAACTGATGCAAAAACTGATGAAAAACTGACGAAAAACTGATGGAAAAACGGATCAACTGATGAAAAAAAAACTGATCTGAAAAACTGAACGGACGTGTGAAAGAGCCCTAAGAGGAACCTGTGTAGTTATATGATTTGCACCATTACTGTTATTGTTCACTGATCATTTATATTTATTTTTATGCTGATGCCATTTGGGCTATATTGCTCCTCATTTCAATTACACCTACTTTCATTCCCCTCCCCCACCTGTTTATTCACTTATCCATTCACCACTGATTAGCGCAGCACTACCCTCCCCATTTTCAATTGCTTATGGTTTGATACACCTTCCAGTGCCGCAGCTGTACCTCCACTTCTCATCACTTTCATTTCCCCTCCCCCTTTCTTCCCCTCTCTGTTTCCCCTCCTTTGATAAGCGCGGTAATATCCATTTTTCCACTAATTTAAATGATTCCCGCCCCCGGCGGGATCATTTACATTGCGCGCGCTTACGCCTGGCAATTTTGCCGGCGCGCCCTCGCAATTTACGGAGCTACTGCTCCGTGAATCGAGGGCAGCGCAAAATATTTGCGGGGGCGCAGGGCAAAATCGTTGCCCTGCGCCTCCGCAAATAGAGCGCAATTCTTTATGAATCCGGGCCTCTAAATGTGCAAAGCTGGTAGAGAGATACCCAAAAAATACTTGCAGCTGTAATTGCAGTGAAAGATGGTTGTACAAAGTAGTGTCTCTTTGTGTTGGTCTATCACAGAAAATCCCAATAAAATGCATTTACTCCTAGATTGTAAACTCTAACGAGCCATGTCCCCTGATTCTTCCTGTATTCAATTGTGTTGTAATTGTACTGTCTGCCCTAATGTTGTAAAAAGATGTGGCGCTATATAAATCCTGTATAATAATAATAATTTACATTTTTGTAACATGACAAAATGTGGAAAATTTCAAAGGGTGTGAATACTTTTTCAAGGCACTGTAGACTCAGCGTGAAAAATCCCATGTTTCCACAAGACGTTATAAACATGGAATCCGTCATCGCAGGTGTCAGACTGCTCCAACCATCTGTCACAACCTTTGTTGTATTTGGATGGACAGCCCCCTATGGAGGAAGATCAGTTTCTTGTATGGCAGTGTGGAGTTTATTTCTGAGATCCAGGCCTGAAAAGTAGGGGGAGGAGAGAGAAGCGCCAAGCCAATCCTTTAAACAGCTTAGGAATTTATTCAGTATATAAGTATAAAACAACACTTGCGTGAAAAATGTTGGATCACTTGCAGAGTGCTAGAGTGGGTGGGAGCTTCCACATGCAGTGTCACAGGAGCACAGGAGGGCTGCCGTAAAGTCTCTATTGAGGGATCCACGAGCGCCGTGTGTTAGCCACAGCTGGAGCCTCGATAAGCCTCATGCAGATGTCGGCTGTGGGCCAGATCCACGTAGCGTGACACTACGCCGCCGTAACTTACAGCGTATTTTCCTTATCCTGAAAGAATTTGCGCCGTAAGTTACAGCGGCGTAGTGTAACTTTGTCGGCGTAAGGGCGCGCAATTTAAATGGATGAGATGGGGGCGTGTTTTATGTTAATACGTCTTGACTCGACGTAAATGTCGTTTTTTTTTAACGGCGCATGCGCCGTCCGTGGGGGTATCCCAGTGCGCATGCTCCAAATGAACCCGCAACAAGCCAATGCTTTCGACGTGAACGTAATTCTACGCAAAGCCCTATTCGCGAACGACTACCGCAAACGACGTAACATTTTCAAAATTACGGAAACTACGTAAAAAAATGCGCCGGCCGGACATACGTTCGTGAATCGCCGTATCTAGCTAATTTGCATACTCAACGCGGAAATCGACGGAAACGCCACCTAGCGGCCAGCGTAAATATGCACCTTAGATCAGACGACGTACTAAGACGTACGCCAGTCGGATCTAGCCCAGCTTCAGGCGTATCTTGTTTTGTGGATACAAAACAAAGATACGCCAGAGCAAACTAGAAGTTACGCGGCGTATCAATAGATACGCCAGCGTAACTTCTTTGTGGATCTGGCCATGTGTGTCTCTGGGTGAGAGTGGTCCAGGGCTGCAAACTGGGGAACCGCCCACACGCTGTCTGGCCAATCAGAATGCGCTTCGAAGGCACGGCCTCGCTGATGAAAAAGGCAAGGCCGTTTTTCATTTAAATCTTAAACTTTAATCTTTTTCACAAGATGGTTTAGCGCTGAACATTATACCAATATTGTGTATGTGTTTTCTCCTGAAAAGAGGGGAAACTGCCTTTATCCAGTGATGCGTTACAAGCTCCCTTGCGCTAAAAAGATTTTGGCCCCTTTCACACGGGGCGGATCAGTAATGATCCGCCCCGTGCACCTCAGCGGGGATCGCTCCGTTGATCCCCGCTGAGCTGGCGGATGACAGGGCGGTCCCCGCACACTGTGCAGGGACTGCCCTGTCTTTTCTCCGCTCTCCCCTATGGGGGGATTGGATGAACACGGACCGTCTGTCAGTGTTCATCTGATCCGATCCGCCAGACAGATGGAAAAGTAGGTTTTTCCTCCGTCACACTTTGGTGGATCGGAGCGGGTCGGATGTCAGCGGGCATGTCACCGCTCACATCCGCAGCTCCATAGAGGAGCATGGAGCACCCATTCAGGTCCGCCTAAAAAACTGGCAGGCGGACCTGAACGGGCCTCCCGTGTGAAAGAGCCCTTTTGTGCAAAAAAGTAGAAAGAAACTTGTGCACATCAAAGTATACATAGTATACATGGTTTAGGGTTTAGGGTCTAGTAGGAACTTGATAATTTGCTCCCAGGAAGCCTGAATAGCTGGACAACTCCAAATTAGATGGAAGAAAGTACAAGGCACTCCAGAGCATCTGGGGCATAGCAGGCTTTGGTTTAAGTGGGATTTAGATATTCTTATCAATAAATATATAGTTGCGTCAAGTGATCATGGAGTCTAGGCGAGACTAGCTTCATGCCTTCCAACACTTCATCCCATTCTGATTCCTCTAGAGACCCAATATCACCTACCCATTGGGATTTGGCCCTGTCAGCTACTAAATAGTGGGGGTACGCAGAACATTATAAAGTGATGATATTGGTTTAAAGGGTTCTGAGCTAGTAGTGCGCTAGCAGTGGGGTAGTCTCCGGGGATTATGGAAGGGCCTCATACCTGTGGGGGCGAGCACCCTTGGAAGCCCAGGTCAATATCCAGAATAGAGGAGAGTTCCGGCAATTGGGGAATGTGCCACAAGGGAATATTGTCAGGGCTGGGCTCTCAGCTCTTCCTTCTTTGTGCTCAGGTTGCTCAGCTGTCGGTTAATTGCCAGAACTCAGTGGCTCAGTGGCTCAACTGTTGATCATCGCCTGCTTGTCAATCAAGCCTACAGCCAGCCCCTCCTGGCTATTTAAACTGTCTGGTTAATTTCATCATATGCCTTCACCTTGGTCAAACATATCTAGAGACTCTGCTATGTTCCTGTTGAAAACTTGCCTAGCTGACGTCCTGATTTTGTCTGCTGCCTCTGACTACGCTTATATCTGGCTCCCCGATTTCCTGGCTTATTCTGACTACCCAATTTGGCTACCGAACCCTGGCTATGTTTTGACTACGTTTACCTGTCGTATCAATTTTACCATTTAATTAAAAGGTGTAATTTTTACTGCATTTTCTGTCACCGTCTGTTTCATGGTTCCTGACAGTTATGTCCTCCTACAAGCTTTAACCAGACACTCATAGAAGTCACAAGACTGCTATATACTGCTGATGAAAAAAGGTATTTAGCAGTTTATATTTACTAAAATAATTGCATTTCCATGTTCTGTGTATTGTGGGAGACCAGATACAGCGGATGCAGCGCCCTGAGTTTAGTAACACTTTAACCACTTGCCGACCGCCGCATGTATATGTACGTCCACAGAATGGCACGTACAGGCAAATGGGCGTACAGGTACGTCCTTGCCTTTCCGCGGGTCGGGGGTCCGATCGGGACCCCCCCGCTACATGCGGCGGTCGGGTTCCCGCGGGGAGCGAGACGGGACGACGGCGCGGCTATTCGTTTATAGCCGCTCCGTCGCGATCGCTCCCCGGAGCTGAAGAACGGGGAGAGCTGTATGATCCCTTTTATAGGGAGACTCGATCGATGACGTCAGTCCTACAGCCACACCCCCCTACAGTTGTAAACACACACTAGGTGAACCCTAACTCCTACAGCACCCCCTGTGGTTAACTCCCAAACTGCAACTGTCATTTTCACAATAAACAATGCAATTTAAATGCATTTTTTGCTGTGAAAATGACAATGGTCCCAAAAATGTGTCAACATTGTCCGAAGTGTCCGCCATAATGTCGCAGTCACGAAAAAAATCACTGATCGCCGCCAATAGTAGTAAAAAAAAAATAATTAATAAAAATGCAATAAAACTATCCCCTATTTTGTAAACGCTATAAATTTTACACAAACCAAAAAATAGGTAGAAGAATACGTATCGGCCTAAACTGAGGAAAAAAAAAATGTTATATATGTTTTTGGGGGATATTTATTACAGCAAAAAGTAAAAAATATTGCATTTTTTTCTAAATTGTCGCTCTATTTTTGTTTATAGCGCAAAAAATAAAAACCGCAGAGGTGATAAAATACCACCAAAAGAAAGCTCTATTTGTGGGGAAAAAAGGACGCCAATTTTGTTTGGGAGCCACGTCGCACGAGCGTGCAATTGTCTGTTAAAGCGACGCAGTGCCGAATTGTAAAAACGCCTTTGGGCATTTAGCAGCATATTGGTCCGGGGCCTAAGTGGTTAACAGCCATGGGTGCCAATGTTGGCGCTGCTGTGTCTCAGCCAATCAAGAGGAGAGTCCTGGATGGCTTACACACTCGTGGACATCGCTGGAGAGAGATTGGGCTCAGGTAAGTAATTAGGAGTGGAGGGGGGGGGGGGGGGGGGTGAGGCTGCTACACAGAGAGGGTTTTTTATCTTAATGCAGAGAATGCATTAAGATTAAAACAAAAATTCTGCTTTTACAATCCCTTTAAGAACAAAGCAGCAACTAAATCTGCTCAGAACTTACTGTGAATGAGAAGAGGAAGCAGCTGAAAGGTTACTGTAAGGTCTTATGAGTGTTTCTGTATGTATTATTGTGTGGGCAGCGTTGTGGCTGGCAGTGACACTTGAACTAAGTGTAATGTATAAACAGATGGTTTAACTGGAGACAAGCTCAGTAAGTGGCTATCATATTTATTTCCTTATTTCCAGGGCCAGGATGGGAGTTAAAAGCAGCTCTGGCATTTAAGAGCAATTTGTCAACATGACCAAAGTCTGGCAAGCCAACTTGGTGAAAAACTTTCTGTTTTGGCACCAATTCTGAGTGACTACCCTATTACCAGAGCTAATACTACCAGAAGGATAGTGGCAGGGCTGTGGAGTCGGAGTCGGAGTCGGGGGAAATTTTGGGTACCTGGAGTCGGAGTCGGAAAACAATGCACCGACTCCGACTCCTACTAAATTTAGATTGGAATTAAAAAAAAAATTCCAACAGGAGTTTTATAAAGCACTAAAAGAAGTTGAAAAGTATGATCGCTCATCAAAACTTACTGTTGAAGAAGCCATCCTTGTTTATCCAGAGATCGTTAGTGATGTGGCCAGAATAGTTACTGCAATGCCACCCACCCAAGTCAGTGTCGAAAGATTATTTTCAGCCCTAAAAATAATAAAGTCTGACTTAAGAGCCTCTATGAAAGAGGATCTGGCAGAGGCAATTCTCTTCCTTAGAACTCTACATTGAATTGATTTGCATTTGCTAAGCCTATAACTACATTTCAAGATTAATATAAACCATTTCTAGGTTTTACAGATTTTGTTTTTGGTTCATTATAGATAAGCTTTGTTTTTGTTCTAAAACAACCAAATAATGTGGTTTGTATTTTTGAACTGGTAAAGATCCTGTTCCTGATGTTTATGCCTGCTGCTACTATCCAGCCACTTGATTGATTAATATTATTTTTTTTATAAAACTTTGTTTTCATTGTGTTTGTCTTTTGCTTAAACTGTGCAATACAGTAGACTGTTGGCTTCGCAGCCAGTAGTCCTGTGGTAGCCTAGGTTGCGTTTCTTTCCCTCAAGGAATGTATAAAATACATTCGCATATTAATACAGAGGAGTCGGAGTCGAGGAGTCGGAGTCGGAGTCGGAAGTACATAAAACTGAGGAGTCGGAGTCGGAGTCGGAACATTTATCTACCGACTCCACAGCCCTGGATAGTGGTCAGGCAAGTTGAGATAAATTTGCAGAACCACTGTTGACTTATTTTGCCAGTCTGCGGTATGACTTACTGGCCTAAACATGATTGCTTGATGCAACTATTTATAATACATAGGCCTTCCTGCACTTCTAATAAGTTGTTTCTGTGGGGGGCAATAGTATATGGTAAATTGTCCGAGGTGTCAGGACCTTCAGCTGACTTCATACACATAATATGGCGATATGGCGACATCCCAAATTATTTCAAAAACAAAGAAATATGATTTGGAATGTGATAGTTTATCGTGTGAAGTTTACTGATATCTGAATTTTACCAACTTTGTTCGTTTAAAGTCTGTACATTCCCATAATTTTTTTTATATATAATTTAATTATTATTGGCTTTTAAAGAGGTCGTGCAACTGTTTCATTTTGTTTGTTAATTTTTTATTTGACTAATTGTTTTTTAATGTAAAAAAATTATTGAATAAACACTACCCCCCCCCCCCCCCATAAATGCTTGCCCATTGCAACCATTCATGTTAAGGATTGCACTAACAGATACAGATGTCCAAAGGAGTTTGGATTAGGCCTGCTTTTTCAAACACTACCTAATATCTATGGCTATCTTTAGAATGACCTCCTAATGGTTTCTACATTTTGGGGAACATGGGTGCAGGAAGTTCTTTGGTTATGTACTTATGGAACTGGATCACAATATAACCTGGTTGTTCATGGGCACTTTCATGTATGTGTTTATGCTCTTACCTACCTGTAACATTGAGATGTGCTGAACAACTTTCTATACATACGGATTCAGGTAGATTTGCCCCTTAGTTACGGAGGCGCAGGGCAGCGTTTTTGCCCTGCGCCCCCGCAAATTTCCTGCGCTACCCGCGATTCACGGAGCAGTAGCTCCGTAAATTGCGTGTGCGCTGTGTAAACTTGCCCTGCGTAAGGGCGCCTAATGTAAATGATCCCGTAGGGGGCGGGAATCATTTAAATTAGGCGCGCTCCCGCGCCGAGCGTAGAGCGCATGCTCCGTCGGGAAACTTTCCCGATGTGCATTGCGGCAAATGACGTCGCAAGGACGTCATTTGCTTCAAAGTGAACGTGAATGGCGTCCAGCGCCATTCACGAATCACTTACGCAAACGACGGGTATTCTTTAGCATTGGCTGTCCCTGCTTTTAGGATGTGCAACCTTACGCGAAACCCGACGTACGCAAACTACGTAAATTGCGTACGCAGGGCTCGCGCAACGTTGTGAATCGGTATTAGTATGCAATTTGCATACTATACACTGAGCACAACGGGAACGCCACCTAGCGGCCATCGCTAGAATGCAGCCTAAGATATGCGTGGCATAAGAGCCTTATGCCACGCAGATTTTAGGCTGTAGTCGGCGTTACGATGTTCCTGAATCAGGAGCATTCGTAACGCCGGGGCAAGTAAGCAATTGCGCTGTGTAACCTATGGTTACACAGGCGCAATTGCTTCTTGAATCTGGGCCAGTCTGAAACTTATTTAGCTGTGCCCAAATTGCTATGATTGCTATGTATCAGATTTTGTATTCCCATGCCTTTTTTGAGTCTAAAGGAAAAAAAAAGAATTGTCAGAAGTTCTTTCTTCTCTACTAAAAAGGGATTTCTCCATCATTCATTCAGGTTGGATATCTGAAAACAGGCTGGATATCTTAAAATTTAACCTATTGTCTCAGGGTGAAGACCCGATCAGACTATGATTGCCAACTGATAAAGGCATTGATCTGTCTTCAGATTTCAATGAAACATTTTGCTTTATTAATAATATTTTACAATGCATCCATAATACGAGTAAGCATCGGCTTTTACACTTTTAAGATGTGCTTCACCTGTAATTATAAGGCATCAGTTATTTAAAGGCACTCAACTCAAACATTATTTTCTTTAGTGTCTACTTAATGCAACTAATTATGTAAGATCAAGACTATATGGAGATTGTAAAACCAGACCGTAACATGTTTGGCCAGCTTTACATACAGAAGGCAACAGTTGCGGTTGGGTTCATAGACTTAAGAGAATGCCTTAACTTGGCTTAAAAATACTTGTCTCACCCTTATGGAATTATCACAATATGTTAAAGCGGAAGTTCACCCAAAAATCAACTTTCTGCCGTTAGATCCAGCATACTGCTGACATCTGCAGTATGCTGGTCTTTTTTTTTGGTACTTATCGTTTTAGCAGTATTTCTTCTATGGCTCCGAGCGGGGATTACTTCCTGGTATAGGCGTTCCCGAAGACAAGCAAGTTGATTGACAGCCTTCAATAGCGCGTCACGGCTTCCGAAAATCCACACAAGTGACACTCGGCAATTTACGGCGCCTGCGCAGTCAGCTCTACACGGCAGGCGCAGGCGCCTGTTTTCGGAAGCCGTGACACGCTATCGAAGGCCGCCAATCAACTTGCTTGCCTTCGGGAACGCCCATTCCCCGCAAGATTCCCAGCTCGGAGCCATAGAAGAAATACTGCTAAAACGATAAGTACCAAAATAATATAAAAAAGACCAGCATACTGCAGATGTCAGCAGTATGCTGGATCTAACTGCAGAAAGTTGATTTTTGGGTGAACTCCCGCTTTAACTAGCTAGAAGAGGCTTTCATGCAATGTACTTATATATTTTGTAATAGTTTGTGAGTAATTTGCGTATAAGGCAGATGTAATTAATGAGATGTTATGGGACTGGTTCATATTTTCCTATTAGACCCGGAGGAGATTAGCTATGCCCCGGGGGTTCTATTCACATTTAATAACATTAAATACTTTCATGGAAACATTTACCATGAATATCATACAAAAGTCCACTAAGAATATAAACTATGAGCAACTGTGTTGCATTCACAATGAACTCCTATTAGAAATATCAGTGCCCCGTACTGCGTCATGTCCTATGCTTCTTACCCAATGTTATGTGTCGTTTATATTTGGTCAAAAACATCATATAGTTTTTTTTTTTTTTGCAAATGCAACGGCGGGCTAATTTTATTTAGACATTTTCATCTCTTACTTTAATAAATTTCTCCTGAATTTTCAATTGCACTTTAGATCCCTGACATTAAAAACATTAACCTTTTTATTGGGTTCAAAGCCAGTAAATTCATCTGTTGACCTAAAGGTTGGATTACCTAGTATACATAGTAAATAGTATATATATAGTAAACTTAACCACCCCCCCTATTTATTTTCTTAGCTGTTTGAAAACATCCCTCTATCTTAGCAGGGGTTCTGCCTTATCTGGTCTACCACTGACAGCAACCTTCCTTGCATGATATTGGCCCCAGCGGATTTTTGTCCAAGTGGGAGCCACGATTGACTAACAGCTTTGAACAATTCCCGACTGTCTCTAAAAAGTGACTGTCTCTAAAATCAATACTGCCAATTAATAATCTGTGTGAAGAAAACATGGGATTCTACAGAATACAGTAGTAATGTACAAGCCGGAGGTTCAAACCATTGATCACAGAGAGGGATTAGGATTGGAAGTTTTGAATTCTTGTAAGATTACTTAGGCCCCGTACACACGACCGAGTTTCTCGGCAGAATTCAGCCAGAAACTCGGTCGGAGCTGGATTCTGGCGAGAAACTCGGTCGTGTGTACACTTTTCAGCGAGGAACCCGTCGAGGAACTCGTCGGGCCGAAAAGAGAACATGTTCTCTATTTCCTCGTTGTTCAATGAGGAAAGTTGGCCCGCCGAGCTCCTCGGCGGCTTCCACACTGAACTCGACGAGGAACTCGATGTGTTTGGCACGTCGAGTTCCTCGGTCGTGTGTACGGGGCCTAAGTGTAGCAATCAGTGGTGTGAGCAGCATGAGAGGTGAGTATTCTTCTTTGTAAGTTAATACTAACTAAAGGGGAATTACAAATCTGTCTTAGCAAAAGAATAAATATTTAGATCAGCCTTTCTCAACCTTTTCAACACAAAGGAACCCTTGAAATAAATTTCCGGTCTCAGGGAACGCCTGCTAAAAACTACTGTAGCGCTCACCCCCGAAGGAGCCGCTGAATAGTTTGGGATCGGCGTATTAGGTTACCAAATTCTCTTGTCTAGGGGTATAACTTGTAAATGTGGATAAGGAGCGAATGTCCAGACAACAGCGTGGATTTTCCAATGCTTTATTCCAAGGCTAACATAGACAACATCAACGTAACACACAGTAGAGAAAGGGTTGATAAGCAAGAGGAAACTGTGGTATCAGGCCTTGGATATCAAAGCATGGAGAGCAAGCCTGCTCTCAGTTCAGATAGCTCAAACGTCGCCCCCTCCCGCCGGAGTGGGTAAAGTGTCCCCGGACAGGTAGTTAACTTTAGCCTGGCAGCCGGTGGGTCACTTGAAAATAAAGTCACTGGGAGGAAACAGGGCCTCTGGACAGGCCTGATAGGTATTTGGCAATGGTTAAAGAATAGGACTGGCTAATCCTCCCAGTAAGCACAATTTAGGGTCACCCATGGACAGTTGCAATGTACCTGTCTTGTGGCGTGGTGACCGGATCCCCGATGGTACGTCCCAACTTCGCAGACAACCTCTGTATCTAGGTTCTCCCGAGCAGACTCCTCATCGAACAGCTCCTAGCTTAGAATCTGGAACCCAGCAAGCTGCTGGGGTCCCTCTCAGCATCAAGGTAAGACTCTGCCTGGTATGCAGCTCCGGTCAGGCGAGCCTCGATGGCGGGGCCCATGGAATGCGCGCACCCTGAAGGTGGATGCCACACCTGGACTCGGGCCCCACATAGCACATCTCCTCATGGCAGCTGCCACAGATATATCCCCCGCCAGCATGCCCAAAAGAGTGAAAAACCCTTCTGATTGGCTGCTGGGAAAGATAGGTCCATCAGAACCCCTCTAGCGCCAACTGTCGTCCAGGGGTGACAACACACCCCTGGCACGCAGACTGACCTAGGAGGCAGTTCCAAACTGGCAAAAGCACAAACTAAACATCTCAGAGTGGGAGCAACTTAAATCTCCCATTCCACTAACTTTAGCGTAGCGCCCCACTAACTAAGAAAAAGGGGGGGGCGCTACACTACTATACCTCCAACTCGTGATACATTAGTCTGAGGGTAAGTGGAAAGATTTATCCTTACACGTGTGACTATTGGAAAGAATTACCCCTTACAGATAACTCAAAAGATCATTGGTGTCATTGGGAACTTCTGAGATGCAGAAATTGCCCAAGGAACCCCAAGCAACCTCTGGAGGAGCCCTGGTGTTTCATGGAACCCTGGTTGAGAAACCTTGATTTAAACATTTCACCTTAATACCCCTTATAGTGCCCCTAACCTCATTGTGGATATGTAAGAAAAGGTATAACCTGTCAGATGTGTGGGTTTTTTTGTGCTATCTGTGTCCCGTTTGGGGAGATGTGCCTTCAGGTCATGTCCTATAGCTAAAACAGGAGCTAAAAGAAAATCCCTGCAAATTATGGGAATCCATTGGCGCCCCCCAAGTCACCAGAACTAGTGTCACCATTGGAAGAGATCCCCTCTAATACTGTTCTGGGATAACCCAAAATGTGAAATTTTATTTTATTTTATTTTGATGATAATGGTAAACAGGACAAATAGAGAGGGTGAATCTCCCTAATGGGGTCGAAGACAGCAAAAAAACTGACATGTGTTCTAATCCCCCTGCACTCTTATTCCTCATCTTCACTCCAGCCCAGAAATGTTGATGGGGCCTCAACATCATTGCATACAATGCAAGACCTGCAGTTAAAGCAAAACGAAAGCTGGCAATACAACATACAGTTTTCTTATTCAATTTCCTTTAGATTTACCTCCAACTATGTAGTGCAAGGGCATGCCTGATTGCATACAAATGGAAAATGTTTACGTTTGACCTCATATGATATGGTTTTGGTAATTCTAAGGGAAAATTAGACACAAGAAAATTGTATAATACATGTCCAGCCTTATCTCTACAATTTAACTGTTACATTCAAGACATGCCGTAAATGATAATTTTCACAGTTGCCTGTTTGTTTTTTTACTGAACTGTCAAGGTATCAAATGGCTGGTGTCATAACTGATCACATGTGCACAGGGGCGGACTGACAACTCATGGGGCCCCCGGGCAATAGAAGATTATGGGGCCCTTGGGCTTACAGATGGCCACCACGCCAGGAGGCAGTGCAGAGGCGGGGAAGCTAAAATCTCGGGATTTTCACATCAAAAGCATGTCGGTTTCGGACATATCAGGGACAGATGTAAAAAAAACATAGATTTTTACATACTGTCCCTGGTTTTACTGAGCCTGGCAACCCTGATGGGGCCCCCTAGTGGCATGGGGCCCTCGGGCAGTGCCCGAGTCACTCAATGGTCAGTCCGCCCCTGCATGTGCATCACTATTGCATTTGCAGATCAAACAGAGGCTAAGATGGCAGCTTCCTTGTATGTAAAGGATGCAAGGGTTAAGTTCTGCTTAATGCTGGTCCTGCATTGTATGTGATGACATCAATGAGGGGGGCAGCCACACAGCAAGGAGAAAGGAGGCATGAAATGGGTCATTCATCCAATTACTGATTGGAAGTAAGCCTGTAGGATAGAGTCACAACGTAAGTCATTCTCATTACACTAAATGAACATTAGATCCTTAATGTACGGGGAAGGTGGATGTACCCTAATGGCATTTTTTCCGCTTAAACCACTCCTTGCCCCCTTACATGCCACATTTGGTATGTAATTTTCTTTGGGGGGAGTGGGGGCTTCAGTAGGAGTGGGACTTCCTGTCCCACTTGCTCTTTCCGCCCAGGGACCGCTTAGGCGATATGTCATATCGCCTACGGTGGCCCCTCCCTGTAGGCGATCGCCTGGGACATGTGACAGGTCCCAGGCGATCGTCTGACCACTCACAGAGCGTAGCGCCGCTCACGCATGCGCAGTGAGTGCCCGGGCCGTGAAGCCGAAAGCTGTCACGGCCGGATGCCCACACTAGGAATGAAGACGCCGGCCGGAAAGGGGGGAGAGGAGCGGAGCGGAGCTGGACCGTGGAGCATGTGAGTGTCTGTTTATTAAAAGCCAGCAGCTACACTTTTTGTAGCTACTGACTTTTAATAAACATAAAAAAGCCTGGAACTCCCATTTAAGCTGCAGATGTAACTTTGGTCTAGTTGCTACTCTTGTATTACCGTACATGCCGGATAAGCGTTTTTCTCATTTATAGTTTTTGTACTTGCAGTACACTGTGATTCATTATGCTTTGATTACGGTGCTAATGGTTGCACCTTTGAATTTTGTGCCATTATTTCCTTCTTGTAAGATTTCTTGTCTTGCTGAAGTACACAATAAAGTTTAACTTAAAAAAAAAAAAGAAGGGACACTAGGCCAAATAACAACCATATACCACTGTAGGCATGTGCAAAAGGGAAAAATTTGTTTGGTTTGGTTTCGTTTTAATTTGTTATTTAATTAATTTTGTTAAGTTAGATTCGTTACATGTGTTAAATTAGTTTTTCGGAATTCGTTCGTTTTCGACCGAATTTAGAAAAATCCGGTCGAATTCGAAAATATTTCGTCCGGATTCGATAATATTTCAATCGGATTCGAAAACAAATTCTATTCGAATAGAATTCGAAAACAATTCGATTCGAAAACAAATTCGAATGAAAATTGAAAGCAAATTTGAATCAAAATCTAAAAAATATAAATCGATTTCTAAAAAATAATACAATAAAATAGAATATAAAATAATAAAACAATAGAATGAAAATCAAAGAATAGTAAAGAACAGAATAGAATTTAATAGAATGTAATCAAATACAATAGAATATGACCTGGCTTCTTCTATCTATCTTCCATTTTCTGAAATTCGAAATTCATATAGAATGAACTCAAATTCGAATAGAAAAATATTAGAAGAGTAGAATAATAAAAAAAAAATATATATATATATATATATATATATATTTTATTGTACTCTATTCTAATATTTTTCTATTCGAATTTGAGTTCATTCTGTATGAATTTCGAATTTCAGAAAATGGAAGATAGATAGAAGACTCAAATTCGAATAGAAAAATATTAGAAGAGTAGAATAATAAAAAATAATAATAAAAAAAAAAAAAAATATATATATATATATATATATATATTTTTCTACTCTATTCTAATATTTTTCTATTCGAATTTGAGTTCATTCTATATGAATTTCGAATTTCAGAAAATGGAAGATAGATAGAAGAAGCCAGGTCATATTCTATTGTATTTGATTACATTCTATTAAATTCCATTCTGTTCTTTACTATTCTTTGATTTTTATTCTATTGTTTTATTATTTTATATTCTATTTTATTGTATTCTTTTTTAGAAATCGATTTATATTTTTTAGATTTTGATTCAAATTTGCTTTCAATTTTCATTCGAATTTGTTTTCGAATCGAATTGTTTTCAAATTCGATTCGAATAGAATTTTTTTTTTTTATTCGATACGAATAGAAGTTGTTTTTGATGTTTGATCGAATTTCGTCCGCGGGTTTTCGATTCGAAAACGTTCGTTCAGATTCGGTAAATTCGTTAATATTACAATGCGGGAATTCGTATGCATCCGAATGTCCGAATAATGAAAAATTTGTCTGAATTTCGATTCGGAATGAAACGAAATGCACATGCCTATATACCAGCCCCTAGGGCCCATATAACCTTGCCCACATTAGCCATGTTTCAGTTTAGTATAATGCACTGTTCCCATAAAAATGTGTCTTTTTCAGCATTGCTGTTCAAGACTTTGCAAGGTTTTCTTTAATCAACATCTGTTGACAGATTTGCCATTTTAGTCCTGGTTAGTCTCTTCTGTGCTGATGTTCCTCCAGATTGCATGGAGGATTCTCTTTAACAGTTCTATGGTGTTTGTTACTACATGGCACCCCTGAAAGTACTTTGTACTGCATTCAGCTACATGTGTCTGACTGTTAGGACTGGGATGTCACCAGGGTTGGACTGGGACAAAAATTTGGCCCTGGACTTCATCCAGACTGGCTCACTTTGACAGGTCTCTCCCATGGCTGCCGGACAACTCCCGCACCCCCTCCCCGTCTGGCCACCCAAGCCCCCTCTCCCCCTTCACTAGCCATTCTACTTTATTAGAGTAGAACGGCTGGTACTCTTATAGGCAGTACCAGTGGGGAAGCTAGACATTATTTCACCCGGGGAAAAGAATCAGTTCGGTGCCCCCCTTATGGGACCAGATTAGACAGAAGTGAGAAACTCCCAGGCCATAGCTGTTGAGTCAGCTGTCTGTCCCCTCCCCCATGCTCCTCTGTCGTCGTCCCCGCTCCTCTGGTCCTCCCCCTGCTTCTTTGTTCCCCCCCAATTAGGAATCACTCATATGATGTTTCCAACTGTAAATCTTGAACCTGGTAATTTGGTTCTCCAGTAGTTTCTGTTGCATTAATCCAAAAATGTCCATTTTCTTTTGTGCATACTTTACCTAATGGTAATCTGAGATACAGATTTGGAGCATCCAATGGACATATACTGTTCCTGGGGCCCTTAATGGACAATAAACAAGATTTTTGTACTTACTGTAAAACCTGTTCTCAGAGTACATTGAGGGACTCAGGTCCCTCCCCTTGTACGTATGTGGTCTTAATTTTTGGGGTTTGTAACATTTGCTTAATAAGTGGGAAGGTTTATATGGGTCCTAGGATAGATTAGCCTGTGTTTCTAATTTGGCCTACCTAAAGGTGGCGCTATTGAGCCCATGGTAATGTACTGTCTCTGTGTCCCTCCGTAGGCACTAAGAAACTGATTTTACGGTAAGTACAAGGACCTTTATCTCTTTCCTTCCTGACCTCTCCTAGGAGTGTCACTCAAAGTTCTAAAAAGTCAGCATGACAGCAAGCTAACTATCATTTCCTGCTGTGGCAGCCCCCATAGGTTCTCTTCTGACAAGCTTCCTTTAATCCCTTTACTGCCACCACCATAAATACTATGAAGGTGGCTTTGAGGGTTTTTACCTGCAGCAACTGGGAATGTATATATCTGACAAGCCTGGGGGGGGACACATGGAATTGCACTCACTAAACCCAGGCTGGGAGCTGTGGTCGTGTGGCAATCTACAATAACCTCTTCATGCCAACGTCAAACAAATATGCGGCTCCACTGTACTGGTCTTTTTGCCACACGGCGTACTCCCAGCACAGAGACCTCAGACGGAGGTCCCACAGTGAGCCCTGTGCCCATACTAACAATCGGGATCCGGAACTCCTGATTCCGGGTCACCTGATCACTGTGATAGCCTCTGATTGGCTAGTCACTGTGAAACTCGCCCAGTTTTTTTTTCTTCTGTGAATGGAGGAGAGAGATACATTGTATCACCCCCTGTCCTTTCCCGAAAAAAAAGTGTGTGTAAAAAAAATGAAAAAAATAAAAAAATAAAGAGAAAATACCTAGATCAAAGTTTGACCTAGGTCAGTGCCAGGGTTAGTGTTTAGGTCAAGGACAAAAGTCAGGGTCTGTGTGTTTTTTTTGGGTTGGGGGGGGGCAGATTTTTTTATTTAATTAGTATCAGTGTAAGTTAGGAGAATTTTTTGTGTGCTGTTCTTTGGTAGTAGGTTATTGTAGTACCAAGAAATATACAGCGAAATAAAAAAAAAATGTTTTTTTTTTTTTACTATTTTGGGGCAGTTTTCCCCTTATGATAAAAAAAAGCTTTAGATATCCTTTACCATTTACCACTAAATTTGTCCTGAAAAAAAGCAAGGTTGCACAAAGTAGTTGTGATGATATGTACTTAGGCATTTAGATTTGTTTTACCCTTAGGCGCGAAGGGGTTAAAGCAGATCTCCTGAATCTAGAAGTGAGCAGCAAATACACGCCTGGGTCGTTCCTTCAGGGCCAGTTCACACTGGTGCGCTGTGCGAGATCACATGTGATTCGCACCACACTGCAGTGCAAACCACATGCGATGTCCGTGCGATGCAAATTCAGCAATACAGATAGTATGGCTGAAATCGCAACGCATTCGAACTAAACCCGTACAGGACCGTTTTTTTGGTCTGCACCAGAATCGGATCGCATGGGTGCTCACACCTATGTGATCCGATTCATGTCCGAACTGTCATTAACAATGTATTGACACTCCACAGCAGTTTGCATATGGCAGTGTGAACTGCCGTGCGAGTCGGGTGCGATGCGGGAACCTGCAGTGGACTCGCATTGCACAAGTGTGAACCCAGCCTTAGAGTCCTGTGTCGTAAATGCTCAAGTGCAGGGGTAAGACCATCACAGCTCTAGCCACTCACACAGCCGGAGCCCGCAAACCCAGAAGGAAGACCAGGTGCAGATGTAAGCCTTGTCAGCGGTGACAGCTCGCCGCTGGAAGGACTTAATTCTAAGGTAAGTTTCACATAATGTGCTAGTATGGGGGGGGGGATAGTTGTGTGCTGTGCCGTGGAGGAGGGGGGGGTCAGGATAGGCCTGATTATTGGAGGAGAGCGGGCTGAGTTCCCAGCATAGCTAGAGAACTGACAATGGTGGTTTCTGCTTCCTAGTGTGGTCAGTTTTTAATAGGAAAGCAGAGGGGCTGGCAGTAACATCGGGGACTTCACATAAAGAGCAATACAAAAGGCACAGAGTACTTTTTCATACAATTACAAGGGACAGCAGGCACATGTCAGGAATTTGTGGGGGTAACAAATGCTTTAATTTACATAAATAGAAATTACCAAAAAGAATCAGCAGGACAATAGTAATTGAATTGATAAGGTGTTCATTGGGGCTGATGAGGCCTTGTACAGACGAGCGAACATGTCCGATGAAAACGGTCCGCGGACCGTTTTCATCGGACATGTCCGCTCGGAGGTTTTGGTCTGATGTGTGTACACACCATCAGACCAAAATCCCCGCGGACAGAGAACGCGGTGACGTAGACGACACCGACGTTCTCTATTGCGCAAGTTCAATGCTTCCACGCATGCGTCGAATCAATTTGACGCATGCGCAGGATTTCGGTCCGCTGGTTAGACGTACTAACCAGCGGACATGTCCGACGGACAGCTTTCCAGCGGACATGTTTCTTAGCATGCTAAGAAACTTTTGTCCGCTGGAAACCTGTCCGCTAGGCCGGAAAATTGTCCGGTCGGCCCTACACACGACCGAACATGTCCGCGGAAACTGGTCCGCGGACCAGTTTTAGCAGACATGTTCGGTCGTGTGTACGAGGCCTGAGAGTACACTAAACGTTAATGAGGGCTTCAACAGAGGAACATTTAATTAACAAAAAAAACTTTTTAGGTTGCTTTAACCAATTCAGCCCTGGAAGAATTTACCCCCCTCCTGACCAGGAAGATACAGCACTGTGTCACTTTAAATGACAATTGCGCGGTCATGCGACGCTGTACCCAAACAAAGTTGTCATTCTTTTTTCCCCACAAATAGAACTTTATTTTGGTGCTATTTTGTCACCTCTGCGGTTTTTATTTTTTGCACTGTAAACAAAACATTTTGAAAAAAAAACACAATATTTTTTTACTTTTTGCTATAATAAATATCCCAAATAAAAAAAAAATGTCTTCATCAGTTTAGGCTAATACGTATTCTTCTACATATATTTGGTAAAAAAAATAACAATAAGTGTATATTAAGTGGTTTGTGCAAAAGTTATAGGGGCAGATCCACAAAGAAATGACGCCGGCATATCTATTGATACGCCGGCGTAATTTCAAAATTCCCGCGTCGTATCTTTGTTTTGAATCCTCAAAACAAGATACAACGGCATCTCGGCTTGATCCGACAGGCGTACCTCTTCGTACGCCTTCGGATCTTAGATGCAATTTTTCGGCGGCCGCTAGGTGGCGTTTCCGTCGTAATCCGCATTGAGTATGCAAATTAGCTATTTACGGCGATCCACGAACGTACGTCGGCCCGGCGCATTTTTTCTGTCGTTTGCGTTCGGCTTTTTCCGGCGTATAGTTAAAGCTGCTATATGGTGGCGTACTCAATGTTAAGTATGGCCGTCCTTCCCGCGTATAATTTAGAATTTTTAGCGTCGTTTGCGTAAGTCGTTCGCGAATAGGAATTTGCGTAGAATGACGTCACCGTCGTAAGCATTGGCTGGTTCCTGTTTAATTTCGAGCAGTTAAAAAAAACGTTGATTACGTCGGGTCACGACGTATTAACATAAAACACGCCCCCATCACAGCCATTTGAATTCCGCGCCCTTACGCCGCGAGAGATACACTACGCCGCCGTAACTTATGGCGCAAATTCGTTGAGGATTCAAACCAACTTAAAATAAGTTACAGCGGCGTAGCGTATCTTAGATACGCTGCGCCCGGCGCAGATGTATGTGGATCTGGCCCATAGTGTCTACAAAATAGGGGATAGATTTATGCTATTTTTATTTCTTTTTACTAGTAATGGCGGCGATCAGCGCTTTTTTTTTTAATTGCGAAATACAGATCGGACACTTTTGACACTTATTTGGGACCATTGACATTTATACAGCGATCAGAGCTAAAAATAGCCTCTGATTACTGTATAAATGTCACTGACAGGGAAAGGGTTAACACTAGGTGGCGATCAAGGGGTTAAATGTGTTCCCTAGGTGTGTTCTAACAGTGAGGTGATGTGACTGACTGGGGAAGGAGACAGATCGTTGTTCCTACTTAGTAGGAACAGACGATCTGTTTCTCCTCCCCTGTCAGAAAAGAGATTTGTGTGTTTACACACACAAATCCCATTCCTGCTCTCTTGCCCGCGATCGCAGGTGGCCAGCGGTGATCATGCCTGCCAGCCACGCGCATTGGGTCCCCCGCAGTGCAGCGTGTGTGCCTTTTATGGCACTTACAGGAGCCGCCTTATATATACTGCGATTTGAACAGGAGAGACATTCTGCCGATGTATATATACAGGAGCCGGGTGGGAATCGGTTAAAACTTTTGTTAACCTAAAAGGAAAAAAAAAATGATTCTGTACCCTTAAAACATGTTATACAGCACAGTGTTTGTGCTGTGTAATTTGGCCCCCTGTAACACCTGAAATACCTGGCTGATCCTGCCTGGTTGTGCCCTGCCCCCTGGAGTCCTACTGATATGAATGGCAGAGGCGTTGCTAGGGGGGTGCGGGGGGTGCGGTCCGCACCGGGTGATACCCGCTAGAGGGGTGACACCATCCCGTTTTTTTTTTAGCTGACATGCCCAGCTTGCCCTGTACCACCCCAGCCTGCCCTGTACCACCCCAGCCTGCTCTGTGCCACCCCAGCCTGCCCTGTACCACCCAGCCTGCCCTGTACCACCCCAAACAGCCCTATACCACCCCAGCCTGCCCTGTACCCCCCCCCCAACAGCCCTGTACCACCCCAGCCTGCCCTGTGCCACCACAGCCTGCCCTGTACCACCCCAAACTTTCCCATGCCACCCCAACTTGCCCTGTGCCACCCTAACTTGCCCTGTACCACCCCAATCTGCTCTATGCCACCATAACTTGCCCTATACCACCCCAACCTGCCCAATGCCACCCTAACTTGCCCTGTACCACCCCAACCTTTCCCATGCCATCCCAACTTGCCCTATGCCACCCTAACTTGCCCTATACCACCCCAACCTGCCCTATGCAACCCTAACTTGCCCTATACCACCCCAAACTACCCTATATCACCCCAACATGCCCTATACCACCTTAACCTGCCCTATACCACCCCACTACACCAATCTGCCACTATACCACTCTATACTACCCTAACCTGCCACTATACTGCCCTATACTATCATTTACAGGGGCTGGTTTGGGGTGCGCCCCGTGCCCGTGCGCTGCCTGCTTGGTGCTGGGCAGCCTAGACAGAGGGGGGGGGGGGCTGACACCATGTTTTACCACACCGGGTGACACCAACCCTAGTGACGCCACTGATGAATGGAGTGGCAACCTTAGCCTGGACTCTGACCAGGCCACGCCCCCTTGAGTGGCTGAGGTTGCCACTCCATTCATTGCAGTAAAATGCCATAGATGTGCGACCCTTCCTTCCTCGAAACCCTAATGACTTCGGGAGGATCTGGAAAGAGGCGAGGGACAAAATCCCTCTTGAGATGTGTGAAAACCTGGTGGCCAACTACAAGAAACGTCTGACCTCTGTGATTGCCAACAAGGGTTTTGCCGCCAAATACTAAGTCATGTTTTGTGAAGGGATCAAATAATTATTTCACTCATTAAAAATGCAAATCAATTTAGAACTTTTTTGAAATGTGTTTTTCTGGATATTTTTGTTGTTCTTCTGTCTCTCACTGTTAAAATAAACATTCCATTCCAATTATGGACTGATCATTTCTCAGCAGGGGAGCAAATACCTTTTTCCCTTACTGTACGAATGTGAATTAGGCTCTGCTCACACCTGGGCAATCTGGAATCGTGGCAAAACGTGCAACGCCATTGCTTACAATGGCACCCCAATCACAGTGCGATTTTGCTGCATTCTAAGTCGCGCTGAAAGTGCGGCAAATTGCAATGCAGGACACTGTCGCCCAAAAAAGATGCTGCTGCTCCTTTCTGAGTGACAAGCTTGGCACGTTGCATTTTTGGTGCGGCAATCACACCGCGATTGGGGTGCCATTAAAAGTAATGGCATTGCAAACGCGCCCCGCTTTTTGCTGCGATTCTGGTATCATGGGCAGAATCGCCTGCAATATGGTGATGCCCAGGTGTGAACGGAGCCTTAGATTGTAAGCTCCTTGAGGACAAGGACTGATGTGAATGTATACAATATATATGTAAAGCACTGCTTTGGCAGGGAAAGGGTTAAACCAGGAAGCATGCAGGGGGCACATGCTGGTAGGTAAGTCGTGGTGCCTCCTTTGCTGCCAGGCAGCCCCTGTGTGTGGTGGTGGTGGGGTTCCCCCTCCCCCTATCACGGTATACACACACAGCCCAGACTGCAGCACATCGCCCACAGGATACCACACTGACGTCATGCCAAGCAATGCGCGCTCCCGCGGAGCACGACGTGCTCGAGCACAGCTGTTCCGCAGCCGTTGCTGGGGTCCGTGCTCGCGCGTGACGTCCTTGCATCCTGCTGTGCGTCTTCCGCGTACCTGCGACTTTTGCCCGGGAGCGCGCGTCCCTCCCTGCCTCCCCCTCCTCCTCCCGTAGCCTGGTTCCCTCACTTCCGCTTCTCGGATGGTTCAGACGGCGGCCCCGGTGTCCGGTGTACGAGGTGGATAATTAGCAGCGGACTAAGCGGTCATGTGCCCGGGGATTACAGGTAAGAAGCTGGGGACGGTAATGGTGGGGGGACAGTCTGGACTGACGGAGGGGAGCAGAATTTGGAGGTGCCCGGGACTGGGGACATCTGCTGGGCAGAAGGTGGATGTGGTGAGGATGATGGGTTTGGCATATGGTTGGAACTCGGTGCCCGGATGGGTTGGTCTTAGGTGGCCGGGCATAGGACTTCTCATAGCCGGTGTCTGGGAGAGGGGGTAATGCAACATAGCTGGGCTACAGTGAGGTGCTCATAGATATGGCAGAGATGTGGCTGTAGCTGTGGCAGGGGGCAGAGACATGGCTGTAGCTGTGGCAGGGGGCAGAGACGTTGCTGTGGCAAGGGGGCAGAGACGTTGCTGTGGCAAGGGGGCAGAGACGTTGCTGTGGCAAGGGGGCAAAGACGTTGCTGTGGCAAGGGGGCAAAGACGTTGCTGTGGCAAGGGGGCAAAGACGTTGCTGTGGCAAGGGGCAGAGACGTTGCTGTGGCAGGCAGGCAAAAATGTACCTGGCAGGGGGCAGAAATGTGGCTGTAGGCAGAAGGTTCAGATACGGTGGCTGTAGCTGTGGCAGGGGGCCTGAATGTGGGCGTAGCTGTAGCTGTGGCAGGGGGCCGGAATGTGGCTGTAGGCATGAGGTTCAGATACGGTGGCTGTAGCTGTGGCAGGGGGCCTGAATGTGGGCGTAGCTGTGGCAGGGGGCCTGAATGTGGCTGTAGGCATGAGGTTCAGATACGGTGGCTGTAGCTGTGGCAGGGGGCCGGAATGTGGCTGTAGGCAGGAGGTTCAGATACGGTAGCTGTGGCAGGGGGCCGGAATGTGGGCGCAGCTGTGGCAGGGGGCCGGAATGTGGGCGTAGCTGTGGCAGGGGGCCGGAATGTGGGCGTAGCTGTGGCAGGGGGCCGGAATGTGGCTGTAGGCAGGAGGTTCAGATATGGTGGCTGTATCTGTGGCAGGGGGCCTGAATGTGGCTGCAGCTGTGGCAGGGGGCCTGAATGTGGCTGCAGCTGTGGCAGGGGGCCTGAATGTGGCTGCAGCTGTGGCAGGGGGCCTGAATGTGGGCGCAGCTGTGGCAGGGGGCCTGAATGTGGGCGCAGCTGTGGCAGGGGGTCGGAATGTGGCTGCAGCTGTGGCAGGGGGTCGGAATGTGGCTGCAGCTGTGGCAGGGGGCGAGAATGTGGCTGCAGCTGTGGCAGGGGGCCTGAATGTGGGCGCAGCTGTGGCAGGGGGCCGAAATGTGGCTGCAGCTGTGGCAGGGGGCCTGAATGTGGCTGCAGCTCTGGCAGGAGGTTCAGATATGGTGCTTGTAGCTGTGGCAGGGGGCCGGAATGTGGGGGAATCTGTGGCAGGAGGTTCAGATATAGTGCTTGTAGCTGTGGCAGGTGGCCGGAATGTGGGGGTATCTGTGGCAGGAGGTTCAGATATGGTGCTTGTAGCTGTGGCAGGTGGCCGGAATGTGGGGGTATCTGTGGCAGGAGGTTCAGATACGGTGCTTGTAGCTGTGGCAGGTGGCCGGAATGTGGGGGTATCTGTGGCAGGAGGTTCAGATACGGTGCTTGTAGCTGTGGCAGGGGGCCGGAATGTGGGGTTATCTGTGGCAGGAGGTTCAGATACGGTGCTTGTAGCTGTGGCAGGGGGCCGGAATGTGGGGGTATCTGTGGCAGGAGGTTCAGATACGGTGCTTGTAGCTGTGGCAGGGGGCCGGAATGTGGGGGTATCTGTGGCAGGAGGTTCATATACGGTGCTTGTAGCTGTGGCAGGGGGCCGGAATGTGGGGGTATCTGTGGCAGGAGGTTCAGATATGGTGCTTGTAGCTGTGGCAGGTGGCCGGAATGTGGGGGTATCTGTGGCAGGAGGTTCAGATATGGTGCTTGTAGCTGTGGCAGGGGGCCGGAATGTGGGGGTATCTGTGGCAGGAGGTTCAGATATGGTGCTTGTAGCTCTGGCAAGGGGCCGGAATGTGGCCCTTGCAGGGGATTAGATGTGGCGCCCACAACTGTAACCTTGGATTCAGATTTTCCAGTAACTGTGGCAGGGGGCAGATGTGGATTGTAACTAATCTTCAGCTTGTTTAGTTGAGCTTTGAAAATGAAAGCTAGAAACTTGTCGTCACGCACAGCTACTCCCTTTTCTGTCTGCTCCGGTGTTGGTAAATTCCCCTCATGGTGCCCATAGCTGTGTCAGGGGGATCAGAGGAGGTGGACGTAGGACATGGCACAAGTTTGACTCTGGTGATCATCTACTTTGGCGCACAGAGATCCGGTGTCTGGCAGATCTGGCACTGAGCTGAGGTCTTTGTCCAGGGACGGGTCATAAGGTGAAGAATTTGGGGAGATAAAGCAAAAGGTATGTGAGGCCAAATGGTCAGGAGCTGTGCAGGGCCGGGACACCGCTGTCACGTCAGTCTGTTTTTCTATTCGTATGTCTTCTGCTTGTAATAAAAGTCATTGTCTGTATAGCGGGAAGATCTGGTAACTGACAGATTGGGAGTGGAATTGGTCTGAAGAAGCCCAGCAGGCTTTGTGTCTTATTCTAGGATAGGAAGAGTTGTTTGTCCATGTGTTATGGCCCTTACAGAAACATCTGGTGGTTTCCGTCTGTATAACCCGCTGTAGTTGTCAGAAGTGGACAAATGGTTGTTGGCAGGTGTGAAGAGGTCTACCTGTTGTCCCTGAAGTGTCCAGGTTACTGTGTTATCCAACAACAGCGCAGTGTCCCTGGATGGGCGGGTATAATGTGTCCCTGGATGGGCGGGTATAATGTGTCCCTGGATGGGCGGGTATAATGTGTCCCTGGATGGGCGGGTATAATGTGTCCCTGGATGGGCGGGTATAATGTGTCCCTGGATGGGCGGGTATAGTGTGCCCCTGGATGGGCAGGTATAGTGTGCCCCTGGATGGGCAGGTATAGTGTGCCCCTGGATGGGCAGGTACAGTGTGCCCCTGGATGGGCAGGTACAGTGTGCCCCTGGATGGGCAGGTACAGTGTGCCCCTGGATGGGCAGGTACAGTGTGTCCCCGGATGGGCCGGTACAATGTATCAGTGATGATCAGATGTGGCTGGTTTGTGTTTAGACTTCTATTTGCTTATGATTTGTATGTAACCACAGATGACTACGTTTATCGACTTTATTCTGATTTATAAGTCACTGATATGACCTCTGATGTGTCGGATATATTCATGTTTTCCCCCAATTACTATACGGTGAAATGTTAGTTTTCTCACATACAGCAGTTTTAAAACTGGGAAGATTTGTAATGACGCTTTTGCTCACAGGAAAAAGTTATGGCGCTCTTGCCCATAGCAACAAGTGGTGGCGCTCAAAGTAGTGCTGTTCATTTTTATAAATAATATTTTTGCAAACCAAATACAATAGCACTCTTCTCTTCCATAAATATCATAAAAGCCAGGTCCTCTTTATGGCTTGCAATGAGAAGGAAGGTGATTAGTCAGGTTTTAGTGCTGGTTATAAAATCAAGCATCTCCTGATTGTGGTGACAACATCGCTGTTTTCCTTTGTACTCATTTCCATAAGTGTATTTCCCAGAATGTTTCATTAGGGAGCCTCAGGAAAAGTGTTTGTTTTTAAAGGGGAAGTGTACCATGTGCGCTAGCTTGTGAGAGGTTCCTTAGGCGAAGTGATAGTGATAACGTGTTTTTATTCATTACAGCAAGCATTATGATTGCCCTCAAAAGGGGCAGTTGTATCTGTAAGATTAGATGTCCAGCGCATCCCCTCCCCTTACATTAGATGTCAAGAGCCACCCCACCATCAGAAGTTGAGTCCCCCACTCTCCCTTACATCACAGTGCACCCCTCTTTTATGCTGCTGCTGGGAAGAAGCTGGATGCATTGCTTGAAAGCAGAAAGTAAGGGGCTGGAGGAGGGCTGGAGCTCTCCTGCAGCATCAGGAGAGGTGCAAGGGCCACATGAAATGGCCTGGAGGGCCGGATTTGGCCCACGGGCCTTGTATTTGACACCTGTGCATTACAGGGCTTTATAATACTGAATGAAGCTTTACAATACTGTACATTCACATCAATCCCTGCCCCCAAGGAGCTTCTAAACTCAACCCGGAATGGAGGGGAAATCATCCAATGTGCACTAGTTCTGGTGACAACCGGACATTTGATTTATCTTTTGGGGCTATGGGACAGGATGTGAAGGGACATCTCCCCAACAGATTGTTCTAAAGAAATTTTGGCAAAAAAACTTGCTTTTAGTACAAAGAACCGTACATTAACGTGTGTGCAGTAATGCACTGTAGAGTTGTAAAGGGGGCCTTGATATTTACATTTTGGCTACTTTAGAAAACCTCCATTGTGCTTACATCTAATGTCAGAAGCCTACCTTCAAAGTGGTGGCCATCATGCCTACATCTAATGCAAGGTTTGACAAATTTGCTTGGAATCTAGGAGCCAGCTAGAAAAGTTAGGAGCCAGAAAACGCGTGCCGAGCTTGCACGCAGAAGCGAACGCATACGTGAGCAGCGCCCGCATATGTAAACGGTATTCAAACCACACACGTGAGGTATCGCCGCGATTGGTAGAGCGAGAGGCCTTTTCCCAGGATCGTGGCGAGCTGCAGGCAGGATGTTTTAGGCGAGGCTTCGGCCTGGTCCGCAGAGCGCCGGTCCTAAGTTTTTAGGCGAGGCCGCGGCTTCGGCCTAGTCCGCCGTGATCCTGGGGAAAAGGTGCTCTGAGGACTAGACCGAAGTTGCCTAGTCCTCGGAGCGCCTTTTCCCCAGGATCGCAGCGGACTAGGCCGAAGCCGCGGCCTCGCCTAAAAACTTAGGTCCGGCGCTCCGTGGACCAGGCCGAAGCCTCGCCTAAAACATCCTGCTCGCCGCTATCCTGGGAAAAGGCCGCAAGCGGCATCAGGATCGCGGCGAGCCCATGTCCACCTTCCAAACCAAGACCCCACTCACCAGGACGCTATTTCTAGTTGCCATGGCGACCGGTATTTGTCGAGCCCTGATCCAATGTCAGAAGCCTACCTTCAAAGCGGTGGCCATCATGCCTACATCTAATGTCACAAGCCTACCTTCAAAGAGGTGGCCATCATGCCTACATCTAATGTCACAAGCCTACCTTTTGAAATAGGTCCTGTCACATTAAAATGTATAGGCGCCTCTAGCTGTCTGTGATGAAACCATTCCTTGGCAGTTGGATATAAATACAAGAATGAGTACAGGAGAACGTCTCGGTAGTATGAGGAATGTTGTGCCTCTCTGGAGCAGTTTATCCACCCATGCACTCCTCTGGCAGCTATTGGGTTCATAGAACGGACTGAAATGAATGTCCACCATAACAGAGAATAGCGATGTCAAGGATTGTGCACTTGGTGGCCTCCGCCTGAAGTGTAGGCCTCTGGTTTCTGGTGATTGAACTCGCTGCTTTGTGTATATTCTCCGTTCCTCGGTCACAGAGGGCTCCAGTCACCTTGTTGTGAATAGTGGGTCCCGTGTCTCAGGAAGGAGCCTCTTTGTGTATAGGAGAGCCTTCTCATACCAGCAATCATTGTTCATATAGATTGCAGCCAATTGTTGCAGTCTGTAGAAAAATTGAAAACATGCAATTGTCCTATTATAATAGTGCAGCCTGAGCTGTTCTCTCCTAAGTCTAATCAGTTTCCTTTGAAATCTCCAGTTACCTTTGTAATTAATTACAGTTGCTCCCAGTGGAAAGAAATGTTTATTTTATGTTAGGTCAGGAGGAGATTACCGTATATTAACAGGACCTGCTGTAATGTCAAATGCACAATGCTTGCCCCATTATCGTTACTTTGTCATTATTGCAGATTTTCTACTATGTATAATTTATACATTTTATGCTGAGTTGTATCAGAAATCAAAACTTGGCTTCACCTTTTTTCCTTTTTTTTTTTTTTTTTTTTACCACTTGGCTGCCAAATGACGGGCCACTTTTTGCGATTCGGCACTGCGTCGCTTTAACTGACAATTGCACGGTCGTACGACGTGGCTCCAAAACAAAATTTACATCCTTTTTTCCACCCCACAAATAGAGCTTTCTTTTGGTGGTATTTGATCACCTCTGCGTTTTTTTTTTTTTTTGCGTTCTAAACAAAAATAGAGCGACAATTTTGAAAAAAAAAAAGGCAATATTTTTTATTCTTCTAGATATTTTTGGTTAAAAAAAAAATGCAATAAGTGTTTAGTGATTGGTTTGTGCAAAAGTTATAGCATCTACAAAATAGGGTATCGTTTTATGGCCTTTTTAGTAATAATTTTTTTTTTTACTAGTAATGGCAGCGATCATCTATTTTATTTTATCGTGACTGCGACATTATGGTGGACATATCGGACACTTTTGACGCTATTTTGGGACCATTCACATTTGTACAGCTATCGGTGCTATAAAAATGCATTGATTGCTGTATAAATGTGACTGGCAGTGAAGAGGTCTAGGGGGCTAGGAAGGGGTTAAGTGTGTCCTAGGGAGTGACTCTAACTGTTGGGGGGCGTGGCTTACTGTGACACGTTACTGTTTGCTGCTCCTGATGAGAGGGAGAAGACGATCCACTCCTTGCCCCCTTACATGCCACATTTGGCATGTAATATTTTTTTTTGGGGGGGGGGGCTTCAGTAGGAGTGGGACATCCTGTCCCACTTCCTCTTTCCGCCCAGGGGCCGCTAGGGCGATACTTCATATTGCCTTTTGGCGGCTCCTCCCTGTCGGCGATCGCCTGGGACACGTGACAGGTCCCAGGCGATCGCCTGTCCAACCGGATAGCGCAGCGCCGCATGTGCAATGAGTGCCTGGCCATGAAGCCGAAAGCTGTCACGGTTGGGGTGCCCACAGTAACAATGAGAACGTCGGCCGGAGAGGGGGGGGGAGGAGCGGATCTCCGGCCGGCGCGTCGCTGGACCGTGGAGCAGGCAAGTGCATGTTTATTAAAAGCCAGCAGTAACCCCTGTAACTCAGACATGCAGGTAGGGGAGTGCGCTTAGCTGAAAAAACCCCGCCTCCCCTCCTAAAGTTTCCTTGGATGTATGACATTATTTGCCTAGGCCTGGAAACCAGGAAGCAACTGAGGCAATACAAAAAATAAGTAAAAACATAGGAATAAATATAATTTTCTATCTATTTACTAATGCTTGACACATAAGATTAAAAGTCAATGTTGATTGTGAGAGTGAATTTCTGCTTTATGGTCAGATTGAAATTGGCACTTATGGATTTCTGTCTTTGCCTTGTTATACTATTTGCAACACTCCCAACAGGGATGTCGCTGACCCCGGCGCCCAGACCTAGCACTGCCTACAGGAAGTCCTGGTTGCAATTTGACTTTGTGATCGCCAATCAGACCTGGTGACCAGGATGTCACTGACGTGTCTTATTAAATAGAAAACTGCCAGCAAGGAATTTGGTAGCTTTAAAGAAACATGATCCCATCCTTGCTTGATAATGACTTGGACTGAGTATAATGACCTGGAGTCAGTGACTTGCTGGGATATATTTTTATATATATTTATTTTAGCACTCTTAAGGTACATCCAAAAAGTTAATATTCCATTACTATAGCTTTATAGTTCTGGAGTTCTACTTTAATGTCAGTATAAACACGCGATCATTGCGCTTATCCTGTGGCATCAAACCACACCATAGTTATCTCACTTCCTGCATCGTCAGTTGGGTTCGCTCAGTTTTTTTAGGGTAGGGTTTTCCCAGAAGTTCTGATAGTTTTCCTCTTATCTGCATGCATTCAGCTTGTATCACGAGTACAGCTTGTTCTATTGTACCAGCTTTTCTGTATGCAAGCCAGAGCCGTGGCCTTGCATGTATATTGTATCTTGTATACAATATATGCATTCGCTTAGCAACAATGTATATATTTACATGTGGGTTTGATCCAGTGCATTCAAAAATAAATATTTTATCGGCTGAGCAACTTTAAAAAAAAAAAAAAAAAATCAGTTGAAAGTGTAAAAAAAATAAATAAAAAAAAAAAAGATTATTTTCCCTTTATAGCAGGTTAAACGGCACAGTGCTTGTGCTGTCTTACCTGCCCCCCCTGGAAGCTGATCCTGACAGTTTCTGCCCCCCCCCCCCTGTAAACTGACCTCAGTTTATCATGCCTGCTAAACCCTGAAACCGTAGTTGATGTGCCTCCGTCATTCCGCTATGTCTCCTCTGTGCTCTCCCCCCCTCCCTGCCTGTCAGCTTGAAAGCCTGTATCCTTGTCTCTGCCCCCCCCCCCCCCCTCTGTTAATAAAGTACTAAGATGTTAAAAAAAATCACTGCCAGCCCATCTCTTTTAAGCTTCCATCCTTCGCTGTCATGGTTTATTAGAAATGTAACTCTAAATACCTTTTTGTGAAGTATCTTCAAGCCGTCACATGATTCCCAGCCGCTCTGATACTCCAATCCAGGGCTACAGTGGGAGGAGCCGGGCAGCTAGCTCTGTGGTCACGTGACTTTTGGCTGACTTCAGAGGGAGAGCTCGGCTCCTCCTCCTGTAACCCTGGATCTTAGTACAGTAAAACCTTGGTTTGAAAGTAACTTGGTTTTGAGAGCGTTTTGCAAGACAAGCAAAATGTTTTAATAAATGTTGCCTTGATATACGATGTCTTGATATAAGAGTAGCGTCATGTCACAACTGAGTATAAAAAAGAAGAGAGACGCCTCTAAGTGTAGCAATATGGTTACATTTAATGAAGGTACAACATTTAGCAACTTTTTGCTACACTTAGAGGCGCCTCTTTTCTCTTTTATACCCTGTAAAAAAAAAAGATGATCACAAACCAAGGTTTTTTTACTGTATTAGAGTGGCTGGCTTGTACTAATGTACAAATCATTAGTAAGACCTCATCTGGAATATGCAGTTCAGTTTTTGCCACCGATTCTCAAAAAGGATATCGAGATACTAGAGAGAGTGCAGAGAAGGACAACCAAACTGATGAGAGGCATGGAGGAGCTCAGCTATGAGGAAAGATTAGAGGAACTCGGTTATGAATTTATTCACTCTTGAGAAGAGGAGAAAAAAAGGGGGGGGGATATGATAAACATGTACAAGTACGTTAGGGGTCCATATAGTGAACTTGGTGTTGAGTTATTCACTTTACGGTCAACACTGAGGACAAGGGGGCACTTTTTACGTCTAGAGGAAAAGATCTCCAAATACGGAAAGGTTTCTTCACAGTAAGAGCTGTGAAAATGTTGAATAGACTCCCTCCAGAGGTGGTTCTGGCCAGATCAGTAGATTGCTTTAAAAAAGGCCTGGATTCTTTCTTTAACCTCTTCAGACCCAGGCCATAGTAAAAAGACGGCCACAAGGTGGCTCTAAAATCCCAGGAGGCCGCCTTTTTACAGCCTCGGGTCCTCCGGCCACTGGGGGGGGGGGCACGTGCCGCCGGGGCGTCACTGAGACGCTGATACACGTGCCTGGCGGCCGCGATGTCCGCCAAGTACCCGCGATCAGCAGTGACAGAGCAGGGACGTGGATCTCTGTATGTAAACACAGAGATCCACGTCCTTTCAGGGAGAGAGGAGACCGATGCTGTGTCCCTTGTACATAGGGACACAGATCGGTCACCTCCCCCCACAGTTGGAATCACTAGTAGGGAACACATTTAACCCCTTCCTCGCCCCTAATGTTAGACCCCTTCCCTGCCAGTCACATTTATATAGTAATCGGTGCATATTTATAGCACTGTTCGCTGTATAAATGTGAATGGTCCCAAAAATGTGTAAAAAGTGTCCGATGTGTCTGCCGCAATATCGCAGTCCTGACAAAATTCGCAGATCGCCGTATTACTAGTAAAAAAAAAAAAAAAAAAATGTCAGAATTCTATCCCCTATTTTGTAGCCGCTATAACTTTTGCGCAAACCAATCACTAAACGCATATTGCGCTTTTTTATTTTTTCCCAAAATATGTAGAAGAATACATATCGGCCTAAACTGAGAAAAAAAATTGTTAAAAAAATAAAAAATTGGGATCAGATAAGAAAATGTTGCAGGGGATGTGGCTATCGGCGTTGTCACTGCTGATTTGTCTGTAGGTTGTCAGTAAACACCTGGCCACACCTAGTCCTGCTTACTGGATGACAGCACTGAAACCCTCCCAGTGTGAGCTGCATCGTCTGGGATGGGGAGCATTTGAGACAAATGGAAGATTTCAGGGAAGGTGAAGGAAGTTTTTGGTTTTCTTTATGATGTTGTGTATCACATAGTAACTGGAATTTGCAGCTTGTTTAGACTGTCATGCAGGAGCCGTATGATGAAGAAATGCTGACGGCCTTGAGGCATGTGACAATTATATTGTAGGCTAAACCTGTTACATGGCAATTTTGTGGTGTGTGGGACACATGAGCTGAATCCAGCATCAAGAAACTCATTTTATGTTTAGAGTAAATATGTAGTTGATCAACAAGCTACTAAATCGTATTATGGGCAGATCTTGATTTTCACAATGGTTTGGTAGCTTAAAATTATATTAAACCCAAAGCCAAAAAATGTAATGCATTAGATTACCAATCCATAGATGTGGTGGCTGCATTTGTTTTTCTCCCTCTGTTTTCACCTGGTGATCTGTATTAGGCTGGCCATACATTATACAATTTTTCTTGTACACATTTCCTTTAGATTTACCACAACCATATAATATGAGGTCAAACCTAAATACTTTCCATTTGTATGCAATCGGGCAGACCCGTGCATTACATAGCTGAAGGTAAATCTAAGGCCCCTTTCACACTGCCATGTCTTGAAAGTCGTGTGTTTTTTGCCACAATTTCAGGGAATGCCTGTGTAAACTTTAGGTCTATGGACCTCAACTCGCACTAAAGGTGGACCAAAGTAGTACAGGGACTAATTTGATGTTGGTGTGACTTGACGTCACAGAGATGAATGTTTGTCATTGGAAATCATGGGGTACGACTTGTCATGCGACTTTGCATTCCCAAGGCGCAAAACAAGTTGCACAAGTGTGAAAGATGCCTAAAGGAAATTGAATAAGAACATTTTATATGTATGGGCAGCTTTAGGGTGACTCCACGGGATAAAAGCAACAGACGCCTTTGGACAGCAGCATTGTCAATCTGGGGGAGGGGGGTGATCGATGTACTAGCAGATTTAGATACATGACAAATTGAACTCACGCTGCAGTTACAGCAACAGAACACAGCGGGGACCAGTGAGCACGGCGCAGAGCGACTCACGCATGCGCCGTAGGGAACTGGGCAGTGAAGCCGCAATGCTTCACTTCCTGGTTCTCTCACCGAGGATGGCGGTGGGGGCAGCAGAGTGATGAGCGATTGCTCGTCTTCTGCTGCCAACGGCCGTGGATTCCAGGACAGGTAAGTGTTCTAATATTAAAAGTCAGCAGCTGCAGTATTTGTAGCTGCTGGCTTTTATTATTTTTTTTTTACAGAGGAGCTCCGCTTTAAGTATTCGGGTGCCTACAGACACTGTCTTAGTCTCATGATGGGATGGAACCTTCCAGGTTTCTGACACAGTCCTATTTCTCATCGTAGTTGCACACATAGGTTTAGTTGTATAGATAATACCAGTCCACTGATTGCAGAGACAAATGGTTCCTCAGCACTTGCAGGCTGTGTTTGTTCAATGGAGGTAAAATAAAGAACAAATTGTCTTCACAGTTGTAGATTTGTGTGTATTTAGGCCTCATGCACTCTGAGTGTTTGGCTCTGGTGTTTAGTTGGGGGCAGAAGGTACAGGTGCACCCTTTAAGGAAAAACATTTTTTTGCCTAAAATTAATGTCTGCAAGGTAGACAGACGGAATAGTATAATGATTCTGTTAAAAAACGAGTAAATTCCTTCATCTATATCACCTCCGGCATTCTAGTTTCTGTTCTCTTTTACTTCCTGGTTTGCGGCACTCGTTTATGTAAGAACTACTTTTCCCAGTATGCATTGCGGCACGGCCAGTAATTCACACCTCCTTGAAGTCTCTAACCCGTAGAGAGCGTCCTGCCGCACAGATGTAGTTCCCAGGAGGGGGCGAGCACGTCACTGACCACCGCAGTAAAGCCTCCCGTCACGGTGGTGAGTAACAATCAGACAAGCAGGAAGTGAACAGAACAGAGAAGAAATAGAGCAACTTCTGAGCAAAAACAAACAATGAGGAAGTGAAAAGAGGAATGTCTGCAGGTAAAGGATGCTTATTATGAAAAAAAAAAATTACAACCCCTTTCAGCTTCGCTGCTGACAGCTTGTTAAACTCCGAGACTCTTGACAGTCTATGTGGCAGGTTGGTTCACTTGGTGTAATTCCCTTTAGGGCAATATGCGCCCAGGGATGAATGCCGGGAATGTAGACTGCTTACTTTCCATGTAATAATCATTGGGGGGCATGAGACTCTGGTGTCTAGGGGCAGACAGAAGGTGGGGTCTTCGGTTATATCCAGCTCAGCACAACTTGGAATTGGATTGACATGAGGCACAATATACCCCATGACCCGTCTCTGTCCTATGAAGGTTTTTGTTCCTGTGGTATTGCTTTACAATGCTCCTCTATCCCACCCATAGTGTCATCACTTATATGGCATTGTCCATGTCTTGTATGTTCTTTGCTTCCAATTATTGACACTTGTGAGCCGGGACTGTGGATTATGAACTGTTCCTGATGTCCTTGCTGGAAAATCCATTGTGTGTAATCCATTTCTTTTTTTATCGGACTTGGAAATGCTTCTATAATGCAGAACATATGTGATTTTAGTTTGGAGATACAGTCGTATGTATACACCAGAGCACGGCAATGTGCCAGCAGAATGGAGGCGTTATCGCTCTTCTATCCATCGCTGATGGAAAATAAAATAAAATATATAGAAAGCTGAAGCAAGACTTCTATATTCCAGTTTCTGAGTGTTTTTTAGTTGCACTTTTAAATAGATGTTCAGTCAGTGCAAAAATGAGAGATTTGTGTAGAGTTAAAGCGGTGGTTCCCCCTAAAACAAATTTCTAACAATAGATTCGTAAGACCCGTTACACTGCGGGTAGGCTGGCTTTTTTTTTTTTTTTCGTACATACCGAGATCTCGCCGTCTCGTCCCTTGGCGGTGGGCGTTCCTAGTTGATTGACGTTCCTCGGACGGGCGCATACGTGACGTCACGACTTTCCGACAGAAGCCGAACGTCATTGCGCAGGCGCCGTATAGAGTCGGCTCTATACGGCGCCTGCGCAGCGACGTTCGGCTTCTTTCGGAAAGTCGTGACGTCACGTATGCGCCTGTCCGAGGAACGTCAATCAACTAGGAACGCCCACTGACAAGGGACGAAACGCCGAGATCGAGGTATGTACTAAAAAACAAAAAAAAAAAAGCCAGCCTACCCGCAGTGTAACGGGTCTTACGAATCTATTCTTAGAAATGTGTTTTAGGGGGAACCACCCCTTTAAGGTTCTATGTACTCTGTACTGTTATGACTTTGGTTCCAAGTTGGTATTTTGAAGTCAACAAGTGGAAGACGATGGTTAATGAATGATAGAAATCTGTGCTGGATGTTGTGTAGAAAGAAATGAAAAGGTTTCTAAAAGGAGTTTCTCTACTTCTGCATGCCAAACCCAAGTTATCACAAATCTCCATTTTGGGTTCTGGAGTCATCTGCTGGCCTGAGAACTCTGTGCCTGGGGGGGGGGGGGACATGGTGCCATAGTGCCCAACCTGTCGCCCTTTGATACTCTCAGGCCCACAGTATTCTACATTTTCCTTACCTAGATGCCTGGGGAAAAAATATTTTGTTCCTTTTTTATTTTTATTATTTTTTCTAGGTATCTTCATTTTTTCTGTGCTGCCTAAGGCTGAGCTCACACTGGCATTAAGAACAGGTGATTGAGAGGCGTTTGACAGGCTTTAAAAATGCCCATCAAGATATAACAGACAGCACATGGCGCTGTTTACACTAAGCGTTAGGGTCACTTCAAAATTAAAGCCTCATGTTGAGTCGGGAGGCATTTGAAGCCTTTCAACGTCTCCCATTCAAGTGTATGGTAACGCTCCGCCAACTCTCTGGCAGGCGTTTTCAGCATGGTTTTGGTGCGGTTGCAGTTTTAAAGATCATTAAATGCTACAAAATTTTGATAGGACGTTTAGGGAGCATTTTTAAAGCTTGTAAAACGCCCCATTCTAAAGCATGTTGATGCCTGTCTGGCGCCCATACTAACGCCATACAAACACTATAGGAGCGTCTGTTGAGCGTCAGAAATTTAGTCAAGTGTGAGCAAGCCCTTACCCTTTTATTTCCCTCTGATTTTGATAAAGGATCTTGCTGAGGGAATTATCACGTGTGGTGCAAGAAATGGAGGAGCTGTAGAAAACGTGGAATCCTTGATTTTTAAAGGACTGAGTTAATAGTGATTTGTAGTATAGATGAATTTGTTCATCCTCAAACGCTTCTCTAGCCTAAGGCCCCTTTCACACCGGGGCGGGAGGTGCATTGGCCGCATAGCGCCGCTATACCGTCAGAATTGAGCAAGGGGTTAATACCTCTGGCAATGCGCCTCTGCAGAGGCGCATTGCTGGCGGTATAGTCGCGGTGTCCCACACCACTCCTCACTGCCCCAAAGATGCTGCTGGCAGGACTTTTGAAACGGCCCCGCCAGTGCATCGCCTCAGTGTGAAAGCCCTCACATTGAGACTACAGCGCAGGAGTTTTTCAGGCGGTATTTTTAGCGCTAAACCGCCTGAAAAACTCCTCAGTGTGAAAGGGGTCTAACTCTGAACTTTCACTCTTTCACGCCAATGACCTGCAGACTGGATTATTACCACCCTGCAGAGCGCCTCTTTGTTAATGAGAGTTGCAGGGCAGGAATGACACAGCCGACATCTCATTGGAGTAAAACAAGAGCAGGAGGTCGGAGTTCAGCTAGAGATGAGTTTGGAGCTCTTCTCTCAACACTAGAGGTCCCCTGTAATGTGTCTCTGACCATCGGCTGTTGCCTGCTTGCCATGTTTGCAGTCTGTCCGCTTTCTGTAGTATCTGATATCCCGTCCAGCCATTTGGTGATGTTGGGGGCCATAGTTGAAATGGTTGTAAACCCTTACATATACCCAGTGAAGTGACTGACCTCAGGTGATTCAGAGATTACACAAATACTCATACATAAGTTGTACCTGTTTAACTGCAACCGTATTTCTTCTACATCCATTTAAAGTGTGGAGTTTATACAGGACCTCTCAGCTCTGAAAAATGGGGGGCGTGGAGCTTAAAGGGTCACTAAAGGAAAAACATTTTTTTGCTGAAATGACTGTTTACAGGGTATAGAGACATAAAAGTTAACGGATTCCTTTTAAAAATGATTAAAAATAGATAAAAATGTATCATATAATGTGCCTCTAGTTTCACTTTCGGTTTTAAACTGGTTTCATGTTTCTGTGAAGTAAAGAGACCCACAGAACAAAAACAAACAAATCCAGGGCAGTGTTTGTTTTTAAAATTAATCTGATTGGTTCTGAGGAGTTTTAGACACACAGCTTGGACCACAGTGAAAAGCTCCCGTGAGTTTTTTCATAAGGAGCCAGACAAGCAGGAAGTGTGGAGATCACAGCAGAATTACAGCAACTTCAAAGCAAAAACGAACAATGAGGACATGAAACCAGGACTGCAGTAAGGTAAAGGAAGCTATTTAGCTAAAAAAATATTTTCCTTTAGTGATCCTTTAAGTTACATAAGTGGGGGGAGCTCTGAGAGCTGATTGAAGGGAAGAGACACACCCCCTTCATGCAGCAGACAGGAACAGTGCTGAGGCTATCAATCAGCTGGAGATCCCTTCCCGTAACCTTTTTTTTCTTGGAGTCAGAAAAACTTGTCAGAAGTGATCGTGGAGGAACAAAGCAGCAGCCAGAAATGACACTTAGTGCTATGGATTGAGTATACACTATAGAGGAATATGCTTTGTTCATAATTCATGTCTGAGGTTTACAATCACTTTAAGGCCTCCTCCATCAAGAAACTTGACCACCAGTGATCTGGAATAAGAACCTACAGCTTGTGCCTTCAAAGTGTGCAGCTCCCTCTCACTACCCTGACAGGTCCACTTTGGGCATTTGTTAAATTGCTTGAGGCTGAATTGCTCCTCTTTCCTCTGCAGTGCTTGGCAGTGACTCTGGTGGAGTATTAAACTTCTAAGGACAAGATTGACCAGTATGTACCAATACCCGAGAATCAAACTCCATGCAGCTATGTCCTTAGTGGGAATCGAATCCTAGACTCAGAGCTGCAAGTAACTACTTAGGCGACTTGCCACTTTTTACATTACATTTTGTATTACAGAATTAGATTTCTAGCCATGGACGCTTCTAGATCCTCTGGCCTGCAGTAGGGTTGAATATGTGCTTTTCCCCTCAGAATCGTGCACATGTCTTGTGTGAATGCTTGTTTGTGCAATGCATTCATCCCAGATTGTCGTGATGCGGTTGGAATTCTCATCTACGATACAACCTGCCATAGGCACAATACTGTTAAGGGTTACACCAGGCCTCTCTGAAACGTTCCCACAGGGAGATGAAATCTCTGCTTCCCAGCATAATGACTGTAAGCTACACCTAAGCACGTCCATGTAATTGCAATTTCTATGTTGCTACGTGGGAATTAAACTTTAAAGAGCAGCAGGGGCTGACGAGGCAAAAAAAAATCAACATTTCAACCCTAGTAACAGTCCTGTTATTTAGCTGCTTTTTGTTCAAATTTCTCTACAAGAAGAGAATGTGGGAGAAGAAAAATGTCTTGCAGAACCACGCATTGCATTGTGCAGAAAATGACAAAAATTCAATCCCAGACAGATGGCATTATCGATAATGAAGTTATACAGGCAAATTCAATAAGGGCTCATGCGTGTGGGCGCTTTTTGGCATGTAAATGTAAATTGTGGTCGCATTTCCGTGGCCAGGATGCACAACGGACTATGGCAATGAATATGATTATATTTCGATTGATCAGATTAGGAGATTATATGGTGGAAACGGATCTGATCAATAATTTACGATCATATGTTAACTATCGATTGAAATTCAATTCCCAGAGTGTGGCATATCGATTGAATGGGCTGTCAGCTATTGATCGATTTAGGGGGGGGAAAAAACAGGAGAAGTTAAAGTGGAGGTTCACCCAAAAAACTTTTTTTAACATTAGATTGATGCTCATTTTGTCTAGGGGAATCGGGTGTTTTTTTTTACAATCGAAGCAGTACTTACCGTTTTAGAGATGCATCTTCTCCGCCGCTTCCGGGTATGGGCTGCGGGACTGGGCATTCCTACTTGATTGACAGGCTTCCGACGGTCGCATACATCGTGTCACGATTTTCCGAAAGTAGCTGAACGTCGGTGCGCAGACGCCGTATAGAGCCGCACTGACGTCCGGCTTCTTTCGGCTACTCGTGACGCGATGTATGCGACCGTCGGAAGCCTGTCAATCAAATAGGGACGCCCAGTCCCGAAGACCCATACCCGGAAGCGGCGGAGAAGATCGCTTTCTAAAACGGTAAGTACTGCTTCGATTTTAAAAAAAACTACCCGATTCCCCTTCACAAAATAATATTAAAAAAAAAATTTCGGGTGAACTCCAGCTTTAAACATTAAAACGGAGTTCCACCCAAAAGTGGAACTTCTGCTCATCTTATCCCCCCCCCCCCTCCGGTGCCACAATTGCCACCTTTCGGGGGGGGGGGGGGGTGAGACAGGATACTTGTCTTTGACAGGTATCCTTTCCTACCTCCGGGAGCCTCAGCCTATTGACGTCACAGCTGGGGCTCCCTCTTCCTTCAGCAAGACCCGACAGCTGTCGCTGAGCCAGAAGGAGAGAGGAGCGGGCCTCGCACATGCGCAGTGGGGTTCCCAGCGTAAAGCCTATACTGCTGGGTACCATTACCAGCAATGGCGGCGGCAGGACCCGACAGCTGATGGAAACAGCAAAAATGAAACTAAACTGCAGGTACATTATATGATTGGTTTTTATCTATTTTTATTTGTTTTTAAAAGGAATCGGTTAACTATTATGTCTCTATACCCTGTAAACAGTCATTTCAGCAAAACCATTTTTTTTCCTTTTAGTGACCCTTTAATAAGTGATTGCAGCACTAATGTAGTTATCTCTTGTGTGGATATTGGGCCATGTACAGTAAGTCTAAGGCCTTGTACACACGACCGGATCTGTCCACTGATACTTGTCTGCGGACCAGTTTCAGCAGACAAGTTCGGTCGTGTGTATGGCCGACCGGACAGGTTTCCAGCGGACATTTGTCCAGCCGACCGTTTTCCAGTGGACAAAAATTTCTTAGCATGCTAAGAAACCTGTCCGTCGGACATGTTCGGTCGTCTGTACAGACTCACCGGACATGTCCGATCGGCCGCCATCCCTCGCATGCGTCGAAGTGATTCAACGCGCGCGTGGAAGCATTGACCTTCCTGGGTCGCGCACGTCGCGACACGTCACGCGTTTGTTTTCCGCTGGGATTTTGGTCTGATGGTGTGTACAGCCATCAAACCAAAATCCGGCAGCGGACATGTCCGCGGACCGTTTTCATCGGACAGATCCGCTGGTGTGTACGGGGGCCTAACAGATTGTGTTCTGGGTTTTCAGGGTAAAAATAAAACACGCTACAATTATCTTTATCCATTAAAGGCGTTTCATCTTACTCGCATTTCAAAACCATTCAGTGGTTTTCTTTAAACTGTCGGTTCCTCTTTAGGCAGAACTGTCCTGCAGGGTCATTTTTCTTCACGTGGTCAGAGCTTTTTGGATTGTGTCATTTTGTAAACAGTTGGCCTTGATATTTTTAATCCTCACAAATGTAAACCCTTCTGTAGAGCATTTGTTTCCCCTTCATTAAATCTGCTGCATCTCCGATCTTGCAGACAAGCGCTTTGTGTTGCTAGGCAGGGTTTGGTATGAGCTCACCGGCTACCACATTGTCTTGTGAGGAAGATCTATGGGATCATAACCAAACCTCCTGTGAAATGTATGGATATCGGGAGATACTGAGGTGACACAGGCTGAGTGCCTTTTATACAGGGCATGGAAATCCATAGTAATATCTCCTTTTATTTACAGGATTAGTGCATCATTCCTAATAAAACCCACGTAATACTATTTGACCAATAAACAGTAGAAACAGCTATGGAAAATGTATGAAAATGCACTAACACAAGACGCGAAGACTCCAACACTTCGATGAGTCACAGCCCGTCTTCCTCAGGGCCGTGCCGCACCAAAACGTTGGCAATTTACGCTGTACTCACACAGTTGCTTTTTACTATGCCGGAATGTAGTTGTCTCCATTCCCCCTACCGGTCTGTACTCTGCGAGGCCCGAGCATGTTTCACCACTTGCCACCCGCCAATGACATATTGACATCGGCAAAGTGGTTGTAGAATCCTGACTGGACGTCATATGACGTCCTCAGGATTCTGAGCTGCTGCGCGCCCCCGGGGGCGCGTATCGCGTCGATCGTTGTTGCAGGGTGTCAGTCTGACACCCCGCAACACCGATCTCGGTAAAGAGTCTCTCACGGAGGCTCTTTACCACATGATCAGCCGTGTCCAACCACGGCTAATCACGATGTAAACAGGAAGAGCCGTTGATGGCTCTTCCTCACTCGCGTCTGACAGACGCGAGTAGAGGAGAGCCGATCAGCGGCTCTCCTGACAGGGGGGGTTCGCGCTGATTGTTTATCAGCGCAGCCCCCCCTCGGATCGCCGCACTGAACCACCAGGGAAGGGCAAACAAAAAGGGGGCAAAAAAAAAAAAAAAAAGTCTGAAAAAAAAGCATTAAAAAATAAAAAAGATGCCAATCAGTGCCCACAAATGGGCACTGACTGGCAACATGGGCAAATCAGTGCCGCCCCACAGTGTCCATCAGTGCCACCCCACAGTGTCCATCAGTGCCACCCCACAGTGTCCATCAGTGCCACCCCACAGTGTCCATCAGTGCCACCCCACAGTGCCCATCCATGCCCAGTGCCCACCTATCTGTGCCACCCATAAGTATCCATCAGTGCCACCCATCTGTGCCGCCCATGAGTGCCCATCTGTGCCGCCCATGAGTGCCCATCTGTGCCGCCCATGAGTGCCCATCTGTGCCGCCCATGAGTGCCCATCTGTGCCGCCATATCGGTGCCCGTAATTGAAAGAGAAAACTTACTTATTTACAAAAAAATTTACAGAAAAAAATAAAAACGTAATTTTCTTTAAAAATTTTCAGTCTTTTTTTAGTCGCAGAGGTGATCAAATACCACCAAATGAAAGCTCTATTTGTGGGGAAAAAAGGAAGCCAATTTTGTTTGGGTACAGTGTAGCATGACCGCGCAATTGCCATTCAAAGTGCGACAGTGCTGAAAGCTGAAAATTGGCTTGGGCGGGAAGGTGCGTAAGTGCCTGGTATGGAAGTGGTTAAAGGCTTGGGTATGGTTGGCGATCTCACACATACACACTGTACGAGAGTCCAATTGAATTGTGTTCAAGACTACATCTTTCACGTTGGCACGGTATACTGAACCCGGCCCAAACAAGGTATGGAGTGATAACTGGACTGTGTGCAGGTGTGAGATCTTTTGGATCATCGGGTGGACAGATCATACCAGGAAGCAAATTGAAAAATAATTATCTGCCTTTACTTAAAATGGCCACTGGAACAAGCGTACAAAGGAAAAATACCCAATCAAGGTAAACCTGCACATAACGGATATTGGGGAGTTTTTTTGATTGCCATTTCACAAGGTTTTAGGCCTGATTCACACCTATGCATTTTTAGTGCTTTTTGCAGTTTTGCACTACAGTCCATCCATTTACTGGTAACACGGTTTCTTATGGAATTCTTTACACATTCTATCTATCTATCTATCTATCTATCTATCTATCTATCGTATGTGTGTGTGTGTATATATATATATATATATAATTATGTATGTATAAAACTTAGGGACATTTTGTTTGAGGGGGCGAGATAAACACTAGACAGTTATGTTGGCACTTCAGCTTTGTCTGGCATGGATGGTTTGTTTTTGCATTTGGGGCCAAGTGCAGTGAAAGTTGAACCTTGCACAGTTTAACCATCTAGATATAATTAATGATAGTTGTGCATTTCGGAAGCTCTGCCTTGTTTGTACCCGTGTGCACTATACTGAACAATTTGTACCGCTCCTGTGGCCTGGCTTTAAAAAAGTACATGCTATATATGTGTGGAATTTTTTATTTTTTTGTTCCATGTGGTCTGGCTACTTTGTTTAGCTACTGTAAATAAGTCTTAAAATCCCAGCTCCATTTTTCTGTTTATAGCAGGAGAAGGGCTGGGTGGAAGTTTCCATCTGTTGCGCTTGCCAGGATTTGAAAAGCATTCTTCGTCATCTTTTCAGTTAACGGTTCCAGCGAAACCTGGATCAGACTCGGTGCTTTTCACCTGAAGGTCTAAAATGAATAGCATATGAAGGTTTTTGTATCCATGAGCTCATTTTTCACGGGGGAGAAAAGTCCCATATTGGAAAATCAAATTATGCACAGGTTGTTCTCGTTCCAGAGAGAGGTTGGTTCAGTTTTGTGTGCTGTGTTTTTTTCCCAAGTAGTTTACAAAATTCTGGTGTTTGATTTTATACCAGTTAGTTCTTGCACAAGGCCCCTGCTTCATATCTGTTATAACGCACATCAGGTCGCCATCCTTCAGCCAGATCTGCTATCTTTCACCTTTTGTTGTTGCACCTTTTCAGTCTTGGCATTGCAGCCTGAACATTCAGTTAAAATGGAAAGTGTGTCGGCATAAAGGCCAAGTTCACCTTTGCTGAAAAATTTACAAATGCATGTTTTATTTTTTTGCATTAAGAAATGTGCATTTATTATCTTTTTCCTGCGGGAGCCTGGAAATCATTGTACCCGTGATCACCCGTGATTATGGGTGCAATGTGGACTCCTGCATGTCCTCCAGCTTTCAGGAGGAAGTAAACCCTCATGGGGAAAAAATAAAAAAAAAATTCACCCTGCAAGGCAAAGGCATAATGAGCTAGTATGCATAGCATGAATTACTTGCCTGAGATCGAAGCCCCCGCAGTGGTCCTAGTTCACTTCCTCAGACGCCGCCATCTCTCCTGGACTGACTTCCGGGGTGCCGCCACTAATGGCATGATCGCTGTTGGCAGCAGCACGCTCAGTGCGCCTGCGCACAATGTCTACGGTGAATGTGCCGTAGCCTTCGGTGCTGCTATTTCTGCAAATACCTGCAGGTGCAATAAATATCTCCCAAACCTAAAAGGTTTAGGAGATATTTATTGCACCTACAGGTAAGCCTTAAAGGAACACTAAAGGTTCCTTTTTTATTAGATCAATTGATTGCTGTAAGCTAGAGCATTTAAATATCACTTACCTCGTTTTTCCTTTTGACCTCCAAAATACAGTAATCCAGGTTTGAAAATGCCACTTCCTGTCACTCCTCTTCTTGCTTTCCACCAGCATCTGAGCCGTTTTGCATGGTGGAAAGCAGAATGTGCTCACCCCCTCCCTATGACTACAGCCCTGCGTGAAGATGCTCTCTTATCCCTCACAGGCATGGAGGCTAAGCCTAATGGGAACTGTGATGTAGCAAGAATGAATGCGCACCGCAAACCAGGAAGTCAGTGAGAATAATGATTCAGGAGTGACGGAGGTGAATAGAACCGCTCAATTTTAACAGGTATCAAACTAGTTATAATGCAAAACATTACTTTTTACTTTAGCTACTGTCAGACTTTAATTTAAGAGCAAAATATTTGTGTTATAACCCCTTTAATCTAGGCTTACCTGTAGGTTAAAGTGGTTGTAATGGGTTTACAACCACTTTCAGCCTGTACCTCTGTATGGGCTGTGTTTAGAAGCCGGAGGACATGTGAGTGGACAACTAGAGTGCTCATCTGCATCCCCACAACCCATTGAAACTACAAGTCCGTCTGCTGCAGTGGAAGGCAGTACTTGTAGTTTATTTATTCACAGGAATCTGTGAACGAGTGGCGTGGCTGTGTAGGCAGAGCGTTGCACAGCCGCAATGCGTTGTGAAAAGTGAAAGCGAGTTTTGGGATAGGAACCCTTGTCCGCTGTTAGAAAGATGTAAATATTTACCTATTTTTAGGCCGCCCTGGCGAGGTCACATGATCACAGCTTCCTGGTTCCAGCCAGTGTAGCTTCAGGGGAGAGAAGGGAACAACAAATACGGATAGGCCATTCAAGCTTATGGGTGACGTCACAGATCCAGGCTTTACTAGCTGGTGGCAGAGTACTCGCTCTTCTCCCCTGCAGCCGGTGCTGGCTGGCACAGGAGAGCAACCTGAAAATAGGTAAATATGTACATGTTTCTTACATAGAGTAGTTAGCATGGGGGAGAGGTTAGGGGTGGTGACCGTTTTAGGGCTAGTTAGGTGTAAGCTTGACACAGATGACCAATAACAGAAACATTTACTAACATACTGCAATAAATTACTTTTTGGTGACAGCAATGCACATAGATGCTGTTAAAGGCATATTGCAGCATTTGACATGGTGGTGGGCTTTCATACGGTCCTCTTGATTTTGTCTGGCATCTAAATAATGCCGTCTAAGTGCTCTCTCCATTTGTCCCATGCGGCCTCAGGGCATCATTTATTGGGCTACATTTATAAAGATGGCATCGGAGTGCGTTTTACGTGTCCATTTCAGGAAATTCCAGATCACAAAATTAGAGAACATTGTATTTGCCCAGGAAGAAAATCGCAGAGAAGCAGCTAATGTTTTTGGACTTCTTCCCTTCTATGCTGTATGGTTTCCATGGAATGTATAGTGAACGTGAATTCTGCTGCCACTACTAAATTGCCATCTGTTTTTTATTTTTATTGTTGCGTAAGGTTTGGCGCACTCAGCCTCTTATCTTGTTAGAGGAAAACTAAGAAAGATGAAGTTAAAGTGCATGGGGAAATTCACTATATCCTGTTACAATTGCAGAGACGTTGCTCATATGTGGATTGATTACTGCCCTTCATCTAAATGAACTAATCCACGACACTGTGTCAGTCCAGGTAGCCCTCGGATCTCAGAAATAGCTTCATGTTGTCATGGTAACAGCTCTGTCTGTACCGTGTGAATGGTTTATACTGTCATGGCAGATTACACGGAGGTCTGTATGTAGAGTGTGTAACCCCCCTTAATAGTGATAGGATGGTATTATTATTATTATTACTATACAGGATTTATTTAGTGTCAACAGTTTATGCAGCGCTTTACAATGTAGAGGGATGGACAGTACAAATACAATACAGTTCCATACAGAAGGAATAGGAGGGCCTATGGGGAGATGGGGTAGGCTTCCCTGAATAGGTCGGTTTTCAGGGATCGCCTAAAGGCAGACAAGGTAGGAGCTGACCGGACATAGTGGGGCAGGGAGTTCCAGAGGATGGGGAGAGACTCTGGGGGAGTCCTGGAGGCAGTGACTGGAGAGCATTCGGCCCTAGGAGGAACAAAGAGGACGATTTGGGTGATATCTGCAGATGGTGATGTAGCTGGGGCGATGTTGTGGATGGCCTTGTATGGTGTGGTTTAGTAGTTTGATTTTTATTTATTTTTTACAGTGGGGTAGAGGAAGCCAGTGAAGGGATTGGCAGAGAAGAGCAGCAGTCACAGATTGGTATTTGGTGTAGTAATAATTGGTGCCTTGCATCACTGATAACATACAATGTATGTTTACATGGCAGCCCTGGTCTAGTGGTTGTAAACCCCCACCTGCCACAAATAGGAAAGACTAACCTATCATAGTAGTCTGTACCAAAAGCAGGTAAATGACACTGTTTCTACCTTTTTTATGTCATTCTGTCCTCCCGTTATGGGCATCCGAACATCTCGGATTCGTGGGAGTGTCAGTGGGCCGGAGCTCGGGAGGCGGAGTTGTGACATCATTGGACTCCCCAGCTGTATACTCCGATACAAATCTCCCTGGCTCGGTATAGCAGCGCGCACGGCGGTGTACCTGGAGGGCCACAGGTTGAGCACCAATGCTATAGTATAGGGCAGTGATGGCAAACCTTGGCACCCCAGATGTTTTGGAACTACATTTCCCATGATGCTCATGCACTCTGCAGTGTAGGTGAGCATCATGGGAGATGTAGTTCCTTAAAGCGGAGGTTCACCCACAGGTTGCCGAAAATACCCGAACGTCGGTGCGGCTCTATACGGCGCCTGCGCACCGACGTTCGGATTCTGTCGGCAACCTGTGACGCGCAGTATCCGCCGTTTGGAAGCCTGTCAATCACAGGCAGTGCTTGCGAACGCCCACTCCCGCGGGATCGCCGTGAGGTGAAAATCGGGATTAAGAGGCATGTGCTGACAAAAAAAAAAAAACACCGGCATTGTGTCGGTAGGATGGCGCGACTGTGTGATGTCAAAAAATGTTTTAAAGGGTGAACCTCCGCTTTAACATCTGGGGTGCCAAGGTTCACCATCACTGGTATAGAGGGATATGCTTTGTTCATATTTCATGTCTGGGGTTTACAACTACCGGTACTTTAACTGTTGTAGAGAAAAGTGTGGTCACGGCGCTGGCTTTGGTATCTGGCAGGGCTCTGCATATCCCATGGCTGTCTGGACTAAATGACTAATCCTTTTGGCAGGTAAATCTGCTCCCATGTATTTGTTTCAGCTGTGTAGTTAGGTGTTGGCTTGAAGTACAGCTTTGGGTTCTTCAGAGGACTTTTATCTGGTTGTGAAGCACATTTGTAGTATATGTAGATGGCACGTCACACGTAGCCTAGGTTTTATGTCCAAGGCACTTTTTGTACTCGGCCTAAAGTAGTCCCAGTAAGCAGCAGAGCCGTGTCCCAGCGATCGCACTGAGCGCGCTCCCTAGACGGTAGGGTTAATTTGTGGCGGTGACTCATAGCTGGATTAAAATACTGTTGTCAGCTGCTTCCCTTTCAGTTTTTAAACACAGCCCTGTCTGTGTGCTCTTGTTATTTTCTCCCTGGGTGTGGTAATACTTTTCAAACTGAAACTATCTCGGTTTCCTTTCCCCTGAAATGAAGCTAGATGGCTTTTTAAGGAATTTCTGTAAGCGTCAATATGTAATCCGGTCATACAGTGACACCACTAATCTCCATACCAGTATAAAGATGCCAGCTGTGTTGCTGAGTGAGATCACAGCGTCTCTATATACAGGGACTTTTGGCTGCGATGATTCCAGCTCACATCGGAGCCCTGACTCATTGCAGTTTGGGAGGACCTTTTGTCTTTGTGAAAGAATTTGCAGAGTTTGCTGCTGTCGACTGACAGTGAAAGTGACGCCTTCCATTGCAAAAAGAATTTCTGGGGGTGAATTTCATTCTTTATTGTTTGATGACATTCAGACCGTTTTGGTAGGGTGGGGGGTGCGAGGTCTGCACGGGTGCCTCTTGGCTGTTATGATCAAGCTTTTGCTAATGTTAATTGTTTTACCTATTAAAGTGACCCTGTCAGTCAATGAAGGAATACTAATGGCACTCTACTACAATAGGCTTTTGTCTCCTAAAGCCTCATACACACACGTAGTTCATGAAGTGAAAAGATGAAAAAACTTTTATAACGTCAATGTGTGATAACAGTCCACCTGTGCAATGACCGATAAAATCCACCCTCATGTGAGGATTCTTCAGATTTTGAAAAGAAACCAAAAAGTGATGTCCACCATAGTATTCAGAGGGGGGGATCTACCATCACTTACATGCAATTACATATTAGGTTACTGTGGCGAAGAAGGGAGCGCAGCATTGTATATTTTATTGTAAGATTTACATATTATTTATATTGTCCCCCTACTTCAGAATCCCCCATACATCGGATTCCTCCGTCATGGCCCCCATACATCGGATTCCTCCGTCATGGCCCCCATACATCGGATTCCTCCTTCATGGCCCCCATACATCGGATTCCTCCGTCATGGCCCCCATACATCGGATTCCTCCGTCATGGCCCCCATACATCGGATTCCTCCGTCATGGCCCCCATACATCGGATTCCTCCGTCATGGCCCCCATACATCGGATTCCTCCGTCATGGCCCCCATACATCGGGTTCCTCCGTCATGGCCCCCATACATCGGATTCCTCCGTCATGGCCCCCATACATCGGATTCCTCCGTCATGGCCCCCATACATCGGATTCCTCCGTCATGGCCCCCATACATCGGATTCCTCCGTCATGGCCCCCATACATCGGATTCCTCCGTCATGGCCCCCATACATCGGATTCCTCCGTCATGGCCCCCATACATCGGATTCCTCCGTCATGGCCCCCATACATCGGATTCCTCCGTCATGGCCCCCATACATCGGATTCCTCCGTCATGGCCCCCATACATCGGATTCCTCCGTCATGGCCCCCATACATCGGATTCCTCCGTCATGGCTCCCATACATCGGATTCCTCAGTCATGGCCCCCCATACATCAGATTCCTCAGTCATGGCCCCCATACATCGGGTTCCTCCGTCATGGCCCCCATACATCGGGTTCCTCCGTCATGGCCCCCATACATCGGGTTCCTCCGTCATGGCCCCCATACATCGGGTTCCTCCGTCATGGCCCCCATACATCGGGTTCCTCCGTCATGGCCCCCATACATCGGGTTCCTCCGTCATGGCCCCCATACATCGGGTTCCTCCGTCATGGCCCCCATACATCGGGTTCCTCCGTCATGGCCCCCATACATCTGATTCCTCCGTCATGGCCCCCATACATCTGATTCCTCCGTCATGGCCCCCATACATCAGATTCCTCCGTCATGGCCCCCATACATCAGATTCCTCCGTCATGGCCCCCATACATCAGATTCCTCCGTCATGGCCCCCATACATCAGATTCCTCCGTCATGGCCCCCATACATCAGATTCCTCCGTCATGGCCCCCATACATCAGATTCCTCCGTCATGGCCCCCATACATCAGATTCCTCCGTCATGGCCCCCATACACTAATCGGTACTCTAAGCCAATGCCTGAGATTGCTGACCGGTGTGTTCTAGCGTGGGGTGGTCCCCCTGTCAGAACACAATAGCTCAGCAGGGAGATTTCTGTCCTAACATTGGATAATTAGCACAGCAAGCTCCTCTTGAGCTCATCGTATTTTTTTTTTTTTTTCCCCCATTCAGCCCGGTGTGTTAAATAAATATAAAAAAAACGGTGTGTATCTAGCTTAGTTTCGATCTGTTTCAGCAATCTGCCTTTACTTCAAAACCTCCAGGAGCATTGGATGACTGTATCCCCCAATGTTGGTTCCATCCTCCCTGATCCCTACATTTCTTTTGGGGGACAGTATTGATATTGTGGTTGGAGGATGGAACCACCGGTCAGAGAGGCTGGAGATAGACACCCAACACTACCATAAGTGTCAAATGCTGAAGAATCTAAAGAAGGCTTTTGTGCTGTAATGGAACGAAGGCAAGATGCAAAGGCACCCAATACCAGCATAAGTGTTGAATGCGGAAGGTTCTGAAAGAGGCTGTAGTGACGCATAAAAAAAGGGCAAGTGCCACAGACCCCTGACACCACCGTAAGTGTTGAATGCTGATAGGCCTGAAGAAGGTTATAGTGTCGGAACAGAATAAAGGCATGGGACCCATGTACCCAACGCTACCATAAGTGTCTAATGCCAAAGAGTTTGCTAGAATGAAACAAAAGCAGAAGACGCATGCACCAATACTACCAAAAAGGAGACTGTAGTGACAGAAATAATGAACACAGGAGATGTAGGCTGCTGGAGAGGCAAGTATAACACATCTTCTGTTGCAAGTCACTATCATTTTTATTTATTTTGAGCAGCTCACAGCGTTCCTCTAAGACTGTAGGGCAGTGGTCTCCAAGCTGCGGGCCAGATGCAGCCCTTTACTTGTTTTTATCCAGCCCTTGGGGCACTATTTTCATCCACTGATGCCAACAATAGGAGATAATTCCCCCCACTGACACAAAAAATGGGGTACAATTCATCTCAATGACACTAATGATGAGGCACAATTCTATCCAAAGACACCAACAATGGGGTCCAATGATGGGGCACAATTCTATCCAAAGACACCAACAATGGTGACCAATGATGGGGCACATTACCTCCCAATAACACCAACAATGAGGCAAAATTCTGATGTGGTACTATTCCTCCCACTGACACCAAAGATGGGGCATTGTTTATTCCCACTGATGTTTGGACCTTTTCTACTCCCAATGGCCCCAGCCCTGACCCACTTTAAGTCTGAAGGACTGTAAATGGACCCTTTTGTTTAGAAAGTTTGGAGACCCCTGCTGTAGGACAGAATGCTCACTGTAGTTTCTGCCAACAAAGGTAGTCTCTGAGGAGGGGGCTGGGTTTACAGCATAAGTAGATTTAGTAAGACCGTTAATGCAGCTAAATCTGCATGCTATCTTTTTTTAGGCAGTGCAGATAAGAAGCTAAAAACAGAACTGAAATTTGTTGACTGAATTTCCCACCAAAAGATTTGTGATTCCAATGACCCAATCTTTGAATAGCATACCTCATAGCCAGCCAGTTGGTGACACCATGTTTGCGGCTCTCTGTCACTGGCCTGCTTATCAATGAATGAGCAACTATCCCACTGCTGATTCATTGTCCAGTGACTAGGCAGATGACAGGAAATTCTTTGGCAGGAAAACGGTTTACTTTTATTGATTTAGCGGTTTGCCTGGAGTTGTCCTTTTAAGAAAACATGTACTTGGAGAAATATTAATGACTTGCTGAATTCTCCTAAAGCTAGCCATCAAATTTTAGATTCCTCTTGTTGAGATAAATTCTTCCATCCATGCTGAACAGTGTGGATGGATAGAATATTCTGTACTGTACTCGGAGGAAGTCGTAATGACGAAACATCAGGGCGTGACCTCATGGCAGTAGGAAGTGACGCTTTGCGTTCCAGAACAAGGAAGTAGTGTGATGTTGATAGCGGTGGACGAGATCAATACACACACACTGCCTTATTGGTGCTATGGGCGGCGCGTTTTTTTGAAAGTGTATGCTGAAAAAACTTTATGATATTTTATCGAATTTTTGAATGTTACCAAGGACTTTTTTGAATAAAAAGGAGAAATGGGATTACACTATTGTGAGTCTTTCTTCCCTTTAACCTGAGGATAGTGGGAGAGTGTTCTTGGGATCGAGCACATCCAGGATGTGGAGGACGAAGGGATAAATCAATTTGTCAGTGCCTGATGAACTCAACCTTTTGGTGAGTACAAACCCAGAAAGGGGTGTGAGACACACGGTGGGAGCAGATTGCAGTGGAGAGCACATCGCATTCTAGAAGCACCTGTGGGTTTACCTGGACTCTGACACAACTTCTGTCCTTCATATACTCCTCTTATGAACTATTATAAGAAAGATTAGTCACCTGGATGAGTAACAATTAGCGCTGCTTTAGTTACCTTCAAGACCCATTTTTTAAGGACGCTGTTGGTGTTTTACTATTTTGATTTTATGTACTGTACTCATGTCTGTTTACCCATAATAACTTGATAAAAAAAAAAATTCTTTATCAAGGAACATACATTCTACATCAATAATTATGCTACCAAAATTAGTGTGTGCTGTTGATTGAATCCAGCCAAGTTCCTGATTCTTCTTGCCGAAGGCTGCCATTTTTCTGAAGCCCAGACCCCTGAAGAGCAGTAAATCTTTAGGCTGTTAGAAGATCAGCATCTAGTGGTTCTGATTTTCCACACAATGCCAAAAATGGCGAGCAACTGAGCCTGTGAAGAGCAGGGTGAGATAAATTAATGTTTTCTGTGCCTGCAAAAGGGGCTAGCCTGAAGTGGTCTAGTAGACATTCATTTTCTGACTTAAAGTGAGCTCCACCCAAAAGGGGAAGCTCCACTTGTCTGCCTCCTCTCCCCTCTATTGCCACATTTTGGCACTTTTTTTGGGGGGGGGGGTACCTGGTTTTGACAGGTAACCCACTCCCGGCTGAGTTTTGCCATCAAACTCAGCTGGAATTTCAGCCTCCCTGCGGCCGGCCCATTCACTGAGTGCCATGCACAATAGGGAACTGGCTTCACTTCTAGTTTCCCTTAGTGGAGATGGCTGAGAAAGCACTCGATTGAAAGATTGGGTGAAGACACAGGTGGATCCCTGAACAGGTAAGTGTCCTAATATTAAAGGTCTGCAGCTACAGTATGTGTAGCTTCTGGCTTTTAACTTTTTCTGCAGGAGCCTGGAGCTCCTCTTTTAGGGCACTTTCACACGGGGGCGGCAGCGGTAAAGTGCATTTTCAGAGGTAAAATAAGCCTTCAATGTTAGGGACATGGCTGATTTGATGTGACCTTGTCTACATATTGATGGCTGTAGGACGGGGGACTTCCTAGCCAGACAGACAGAGAGAGAGAGAGAAACTTGTAAAGCGCAACACATGCAAACTGAATCGCCTCTGGGCGCTGTATCCATTTCATGGGTAAGGAACCCCTTGACCTCAGAAGAGATGGGTTTTAATCTTTCTCCTGAAGGCCAAGTGGTCCGACTCCAGTCAGATGGTGGTTGGTAGTGCATTCCAAAGGCGAGGTCCTTGGACTGCAAATCTTCAATCTCATTTGGACTTGTATCTGGCCTTGGGTATCTGGAGGAGGTTTTGATTGGTGGATCGCAGAATGCGATTGGGGTTATGGGCTATGGGAGAGACCCTCCAGCTCATACCTTGGTGAAGGAACTTCTATCTGTGACCATTGCACATTTCCTCTTATATAACCGCATTTCTGTTTCTTAACTGACAACGCTTTTGCACCACGGCTGCATTGAGTAATTTGTGTGCTACAGTTATAGAGACCTAAGAATCTGGACAGAATTTCTGTATTTCTAACGAGATAAAAATAGCTGCAATTTATGTTTCCATGGATTTTAGGCTTAATTACCAAATGAAAAGCGAGTGTGTGTGTGTGTGGTGCTCATGGGAACAGAGTGTTCATTCTGGCAGCGGCTGAGTAAAGAGAGGTAGGCAGAAGCTTAGGTGACACCATTCATTCTCATTACTTGTCTAGCATGTGTCATTTATTGGTTTCCTTACTAAACATTGTGCTTATAGATTATCTGTGGATGATCCAGGGGCAACGTAGTGCATTGGTCATATGAGTTCCTTGTATAAAAAAAAAAAAAAGGAAAAACATGGAGTCTTAAATGTTTTTATATGATTAGCTTAAAGCAGGGTTGACAAATTTGTTTGGAATCTAGGAGCCAGCTAAAAAAGTTAGGAGCCAGAAAACACGCCCCGTCCCGACGAGCTTGCGCGCAGAAGCAAACGCATATGTGAGCAGCGACCGCATATGTAAACGGTGTTCAAACCACACATGTGAGGTATCGCCACGATTGGTAGAGCGAGAGCAAGAATTCTAGCTCTAGACCTCCTCTGTAACTCAAAACATGCAACCTGTATAATTTTTTAAACGTCGCCTATGGAGATTTTAAAGGGTAAAAGTTTGTCGCCATTCCACGAGCGGACGTAATTTTGAAGCGTGACATGTTGGGTATCAATTTACTCGGCGTAACATTATCTTTCATAATATTAAAAAAATGGGGGTAACTTTACTGTTGTCTTATTTTTTTTAATTAAAAAAAGTGTAATTTTTTCACAAAAAAGTGCGCTTGTAAGACCGCTGCGCAAATACGGCGTGACAAAGTATTGCAACGATCGCCATTTTATTCTCTAAGGTGTTAGGATAAAAAATATATATAATGTTTGGGGGTTCTAATTAGAGGGAAGAAGATGGCAGTGAAAATAGTGAAAAATTACATAAGAATTGTTTAACTTGTAATGCTTAACTTGTAATACCAACGGCCACCACCAGATGGCGCCAGCTTACACATCTGGTGGTAATAACTTGTAATACCAACGGCCACCACCAGATGGCGCCAGCTTACACATCTGGTGGTAATAACTTGTAATACCAACGGCTCACCACCAGATGCCCGCCTTCCAAGCCAAGTCGCCAGGACCCTATTTCTAGTCGCCATGGCGACCTGGCGCCCAGGATTTGTCAAGCCCTGGCTTAAAGGGGTGTTCCACTAATTTTTAATGTTTATTAAAAGTCAGCAGCTACAAAAAGTGTAGCATCTGGCTTTTAATAAACATACACTCGCCTGCTCCACGTTCCAGCGACGTGCTGGCCGGGGCTCCGCCCCCCCCCCCCCCCCTCCGGCCGGCGTCTTCATTCTAAGTGTGGGCACCGGGCCGTGACAGCTTTCGGCTTCACGGCGGGGCACCCAATGCGAATGCACGAGCGGCGCTGCACCATCCGATTGGACAGGCGATCGCCTGGGACCTGTCACGTGTCCCAGGCGATCGCCTACAGGGAGGGGCTGCCAAAAGGCGATTAGACTATTCGCCTTTGCAGCCCCTCGGCGGAAGGAGGAAGTGGGACAGGAAGTCCCACTCCTCCTGAAGCCCCCACTCCCCCCCCCCCCCCCCAAAAAAAAATGACATGCCAAATGTGGCATGTAAGGGGGCGAGGAGTGGATTAAGCGGAAGTTCCACTTTTGGGTGGAAAGAGGAATTTAAACCCCTCCCATACTTTAGTTCCCCTTTCACCTCTTTTCCCTGGGTTATCCACAGAAATAGTTACCTAGTAAGATTGAATAAAGATACCAGTCCAACCATGTCAATACCAATTCCCCTTTATATTGCGTTCGCTAAGATTCCCATCTAAGATTTTTTTTTAAATTATCAACACTTCCCACTGACCCCACCAATTGTGGAAGGGAGTTCCACATCTTAACAGCTCTTATCAGTAAATAACCCCCTACGCAGTTTAAGGTTAAACAACTAATCCAATTTCATGGAGTGGCCGCTTGTCTTCTCAAGCTCCCTGAACCTGAATCGATTTTTCCTATGCTAGACTCAATATTGAGGTAATTGGAGATTGCTGTCATATATCCTCTCAAGCGTCTCTTCTCCAGAGAGAATAATTGTAATGATTGTAGTGGTTTCTCATAGCTAAAATCCTTCTGCCCTCTTATTACTTTTGTTGCCCTTCTCTGGGTTCTCTCCAGTTCCAGCACATCCCTCCTGAGGACTGGAGACCAGAACTGGACAGTCATATTTAAAGTGGATGTAAACCCTCCTATATACCCAGTGAAGTGAACAGCCTCAGATGAGGTGCAGAGAGGAAACAAATCTACCTACATAAGTATTCCATGTATATCTGCTGTCTTCAGCTTTATATATTCTTTAGAGTGCACTTTGTGTTAGAGATTTTCTCAAAAAATGGCCTGGTCATAAAGGGGGATAAATCTTCTGGAAGTCAAGTGGCTAAGAGAGTATCCCAGGATGCTGCAGGAAACTAAGAGCATCGTTCCTGCCTAGGCGCCACACTTGAGGATCCTTGTACCAAGAAAGTTGATCACCACTAGTATAAAATCTATTGAATGATCTCACAGTTGATTTTACAGTGGATGGGTTGCATGTATACTCTGATTGGCTTGTAGGCCTTGTGACCTGACTCCTAAACGGAAGCTGTGCCACTAGCCATAGTGAATGTCAGGAAATGCTTCTGTGTGTGTCTCACCATTGTTTTGATATCCGTGTATGGTGTAATGAGGTATTTTAGTATATACTCTCATATGTCTTGTATTGAAATCCACTACTATTCTAATGTATATTTGTGACGTATGACTAAAAGTAAGTAGTTTGTATTTCCCTTTTCTGTGTTCTAGAAAGTGATTACACTGTGGGCAGCACCTCCTTGGAATGGGGGCAGATGAGGTGAAATAACGTTTTTTTGTCTTTGGAGTTGGTAGTTGGGCTTTTTCAGCCCCCGGGGAAGAAAACCTGTAAGCATTGCATACTATCTCATTATGAAATACTTACTATAGAACAAAGCCCTCCAGTGGCGCCCGCTCACCGTGGAGATGGCTGACATCTTTTCTGGCGTTTTTCTCCAGGTTCGCAGGCTCCAGTGCTGTGAGTGGCCGGTGCCACTAAGACGTCACTCCAGTGCAAGAGCGTGCAAGCTGCTATTTACTGTTCTGAAGGTCCAAAGCAGTAAACGGGACCTTCAGATCGCATGCGCGATGGCGTCATTGGCTGCATGCACTCTGAATATCGGGTTTAGGTGATATATGCACAGTACATACAGGTGAACCTTATTATAGGCTTATCTGTAGGTACAAGTAAATAATAAGACTTGACTTCCACGTTAACACTTTGTAATCTGTCTTGTCTAGCGCTGCCAGGACAGACCAGACAGATTTTAATTGGTCGCATTGTCACAATAAAGGACCTATTGTCTGAGAAAACTGTTGATGCTGTATAAATCCTGTATAATCATAATACAAAATGGAAGTGAAGGTTCATGGGATGTATAGTACCTTTTAGAGCAGTCGTGTCACTTTTTGATGATTATTACAGTGCACCCTCCAGACGGGAAGTTCAGGGAAGCGGCACTAGAGGGATGAAGAGGATGAAGCTTGCCAGGTGTATGACTAGAGACAGGTTAAAAAAAATATATAGTGTATGTTTGCTGGCTGGCCCTAAATACTAAAGTTAAAAAATAGAAGTGTTTAATACGATTTTTCTTTTATTATGGCGAAGCTTCTCGGATGCATCAAGTCAGGTCTATTTTCTTTAATTGAACTATGTGATGGCACATTTATAAGTTGTACATGTCATTCCCATCTGAGTCTCGGATGTGTGACATACCAGTTGTTGCTGCTATATACATGCACCTGATCCCATCATTAGGCTGGAGGATTTCTGTTTGGGGACCTATGTGTGACAGTTCAGTAGGCCGTGCTTCCTGGCATCGGGCAGCAGCCTGGCACACAATCCTTTACTGTACTCTGACAGTAACTAAATCTGATTACAAAGCGCTTTCTACACTCCCAGGACATCGTCCTTGGATAGCTTTATCCAGCAGCTGCACGTTTAACCCTCATGTTAGGGCTGTGCATGGTTCAAAGCAAATCTGGGAGCGATTTGTGAATTGAACGGCATCTCCACCTAAGAACAGAAATGTAACAGATTCTCATGAAACAATGGAACGCTGGCTATGCACAAAGGTGGACAGGTAGTGCAGCATGCAGTAGGAACATAGAGATGCTTACAAAAGACAATCCTGTATTTTCTAATAATCAATTATTTTAAGTTAATATTGTAAAGTTAGGGTTAAAGGGCCAGATTCTCTAAGATCCTGCGGCGTCGCGTAAGCTATTTACACTCCGCCGCCCCAACTTACAGGAGCAAGTGCTGTATTCCCCAAACACTTGCTCCGTAGTTTGAGGCGGCGTAGTGTAAAAGGCCCGGCGTATCTCCGCTTAATTCAAAGGGGGCGGCTTGTATTTAAATTAAGCGCGCCCCCGTGCCGATCGAACTGCGCATGCGCCGGGCTTAAAATAGCCCAGTGCGCATGCTCCAGTTCTCGACGGAAAACGTCAATGACGCCGACGTGTGCGTCATTGACGTAAAGTCGTATTCAAGAACGACTTAGGAAAACGACGTACCCGACGGGAAAAGACGACGCGGACCCGACGCCATACTTAACATGGCATACGGCGGACTGGCGTAAGGTTACCCCTCATATAGCAGGGGTAACCTTACGCAAACGACAGCTACGCGGCGCGAATTCGTTCGGGAATCGGCGTATCGGGCTCATTTGCATAAACAAATGAGACCTGAACGTAAACGCCACCTAGCGGCCGGCGGCGAATTACATTTAAGATCCGACAGTGTAAGTCACTTACACCTGTCGGATCTTGGCCGTATCTATGCGAAAATGATTCTAGGAATCACTCGCATAGATACCCGGGCCAAAAAACAGAGCTACGACGGTGTTTCCTGAGTTACACCGTCGTAACTCTGCTGAGAATCTGGCCCAAAGTTTTTTGGCTTGTGTTTTTCTGTCATTAGACGGATAAATACAGGAATTCCATAAGGAGATCAGCAGTGCACATTTATTTTTTAAAGTGGCTGTAAACCCACTCTCATCCTTTCTGAACTACTGCCATAGTGCTGATCTATAAGGATATAGATGCCTCCTGCATGTATCCTTACCTGACAAATGTTTCCCCTCTGTCTGTTATAAGACCTGAAAACCTGCAGATTCTGTGGGTGGATCTGTTGTCTAGAGCTTGGTGGGTGGAGTCGTGATGTCAGTAGACTGCCCCACCCCCCTCTACACTCCCCTTGTCAACATGCATTTTGTCCTGTGTGATTTTTAAACTAAATTCTGCTATGATCACTAACATCCAGTCAAAATCCAGAAAAGTAACCACATGACTTCAGAAAAGGAGTGGGGGTGGGAATTAAGAAATAATGTCTGTCTCCAAGCTAGTGCATGAGATATGTAAATAACCTGTCACTCACAGCAAGGGGGTGGAATGGACCAAGGTTTTCTGTTAGTCCGTTTTATCTCACTGAAAAAAAGAGGATTGCTCAGAGCTGGATTAACTCTGTGTGGCAAGACTGGGCACAGATAGGAAATATTTTACTCTACATTGTGACAGCAAAAAAAATAATTTGGGTTTACATCCACTTTAAATCCACATAAAGTTGTGATACTAAAGATATATACAGTGACATGAGTCTGACCCAGATCTCTCCCGGCCTGTCTGCAGGGAAACATAAGCAGGAGGAGCTTCTAGTTTTCTGCTGCTGGTCACATGTGCCAAATAAAATCGGCCTTTAAAATACAGAGTAAAAATAAATAATATCAATAAACTGTTTTAAATTGTCATACAAATATATATTTGAAATCAAATCTTTATTATTTTTTGGCAATAACCTGGTATGGGCGGATTTCTGCAAGTCAGGGGCTGTCCCGCTACTTCAGCCTGTGTCTTAGAATAATAGAGAGGCAATTGCCCCCAATGTGTTTAGTGGGCATGGAGGAGAAGGGAGTAGTGGGCTGTCATTTACCACTGTGTATACGCCCACTATGTCAATAGTCACATGGGCTGCTCAGATGTGATGGAGAGGAAATGCTCAGCATAGAAACTCACTGAAAACTGAGCATGTGCAGAGTTGCCACCACAGCTGAAAATCCCCAGCAGAATTGGGGACTTGAACAGAAAGTGGAGATAGAGCAGCAGGATCAACCAGGATTTTTGCAGAATACAGAAAACAAATCTCATAGTGACAGTCTGAGTATGAGCAGCATGTAATAAACTAGGGTTGTCCCGATACCACTTTTTTAGGACCGAGTACAAGTACCGATACTTTTTTTCAAGTAGTCGCCGATACCGAATACCGATACTTTTTTTTAATGTCATGTGACCGTTTTCAAACCACAATACAGACCAAAGATATTTTCTTTAGAATTATGAAGAACTGGTACATCATGGTGTGGGGCTGTTTTTTAGCATACGGTACTGGAAAACTACATATCATTGAAGGAGTGATCACTGTCAGTGCAGCTCATCGGTGCCAGTGCCCAAAAGTGCAGCTAGCTAGTGCCACCTATCAGTGCAGATCAGTGCCCATTAGTGCATCAGTGCAGGGAGGCAGCTTATTAGTGCATCTCATCAGTGCCACCCAATCAATGCCAGTGCCACCTATCAGTGCCATCCATTTATGAGTGCCATTCAATCAATGCCAGTGCCACCTATCAGTGCTATCCAATGGTGCCATCCAATTTGTGTTCGATGTCACAAAAAATAAATAAAAAAAAAGTATTCTATTTTGGTATCGGGAGTATTTGCGCGAGTACGAGTACTAGCGCAAATACTCGGTATCGGTCCCGATACCGATACTGGTATCGGTATCTGGACAACCCTATAATAAACCATTTATTTTTTAGGATGTGGGTTTAGTGATACTTTAACATAGAAAACAAACGTACGTCAATGTTAAAATACAGGAATAAAATCCAGATTCCATATAAAGGACTCCCCATATAAGTTGTCAGTGTCACATCCAATATGATATACATATGGTGGGTTCCCAGTTCGCCTTGTTAAAGCCTCGTACACGCGATCAGTCCATCCGATGAAAACGGTCTGAAGGACCGCTGTCATAGGTTAACCGATGAAACTGACTGATGGTCTGTCACACCATAGGTTAAATAACTGATCGTGTCAGGACGCGGTGACATAAAACACAACGACGTGCTGAAAAAAACGAAGTTCAATGCTTCCAAGCATGCGTCGACTTGATTCTGAGCATGCGTGGATTTTTAACCGATGGTCGTGCCTACTAACGATCGGTTTTGACCTATTGGTTAGGAATCCATAGGTTAATTTTAAAGCAAGTCCTCTTTTTTTAACCTATGGTTAAATAACCAATGGGGCCCACACACGATCGGTTTTGACCGATGAAAACGGTCCATCAGACCGTTGTCCTCTGGTTAAGGCCTCGTACACATGATAGGTTAAAGCGGGAGTTCACCCGAAATTTTTTTTTTAACATGAGATTGAGGCTCATTTTGTCAAGGGGAATCGGCTAGTTTTTTTAAAATCGAAGCAGTACTTACCGTTTTAGAGAGCGATCTTCTCCGCCGCTTCCGGGAATGGTCTTCGGGACTGGGCGTTCCTATTTGATTGACAGGCTTCCGACGGTCGCATAAATCGCGTCACGAGTAGCCGAAAGAAGCCGAACGTCTGTGCGGCTCTATACGGCGCCTGCGCACCGACGTTCGGCTACTTTCGGAAAATCGTGACGCGATGTATGTGACCGTCGGAAGGCTGTCAATCAAATAGGAACGCCCAGTCTCGCAGCCCATACCCGGAAGCGGCGGAGAAGATCGATCTCTAAAACGGTAAGTACGGCTTAGATTTTAAAAAACTAGCCGATTCCCCTAGACAAAATGAGCATCAATCTCATGTTAAAAATTTTAGTTTTCGGGTGAACCTCCACTTTAATGGCTTAATGTGTTCTGCAGGGTGAACTCGCTTCCTCGGGAGGACTTTAAGGCTGCATTCACACCTTTGCGTCGGCGATATGCAGCGTATTGTGGCGACATTAAATGGGCGTTTTGTCCCACGGTCGTTTTTCAGCCTTTTTTTTTTTTTTTTTGATAGAGGGGTGATTTTACACTGTCGGCTATGCCCGAACGCCGAAGCCGCCCGAAAAAAAGGGTTCGGGACTTGTTTTGAGCTTCAGGCGTTTCAGAGTTTGGCGTGGAGATGTGAACCATCTCCATAGCCGACGATGTAAAATCACCCCTCCAGCGTATTGCAGGCTGCAATAGCGGCGGGCGTCTGGCGTGAAAACGCCTAGATGTGAATGGAGCCTAAGGGGGAAATGAAGGTGTTGATGAAGGGAACTTTGTGAACCCAGTGAGTAAAACAAACCTAGTAAGCCCATTATGCAAACATTGAGTGGTTGCACTTATTGTAACAGTATGTGTAATTTGTATTGTATATATATGAAGGACATTTGCTCATGTTTATGAATATTCTAGATCACATTTCCTTAGACCTCCTGAGGAAGTGGGTTCAGCCTGCGAAACATGTTGAGGCATTAACAGGGTGGATTGGGGACCTACCATGTGTATCACATATTGGGGGTGACACTGACAAGTTATAGGGGAGTCCATCATATAGAAACTGGATTTTATCCCTGTATTTTTACAGTGATGCACATTTTGTTTTTTGTTTTAACTTTATGTGAATAAAGGATAAAAAAGGTTTTAATTGTTTTGTCTTTTACACACCTAAAAAGTCAGGCGCCCTCCCTTTGGGATTTGTTCCACTGATTAGGATGCAGTGCGATTCTCTTTACATATTATCATGGCCCCCTTTGTTCACTTGTGAGAACCCTCCTAAAATGCAGATGTAGCTTCTACAGTGTATTGTGCAGATCAGAGGAGCGACTCTGCGCAGCTGTGTGGGAGTCAGGCGATAGGCATGCAAGTTTCGGAATATAAACCTTGCTATTGTTTCTAGTTCCTCTGGAATGTGCCTGAAACTCAGGTTAATAATTAAAGGGAAATCAGCCTCCTCTAGAGAATAGGCCGCAGATGCAGCAAAGCATTTCAAGACTCTATTAACATCACTGAGCATTGTGAAAGCAATCTGTTTACTGGAATTCACTAAGATCTATTGCTTTCATTAAGATCTCTACAAGTAATGATGGCAGATAGTTGACCCTGTCAGTTTAAACACAGGAATTGAGTTGTCTGAGAATTAGAGAACTGGGAACCGAGGCAGTCATAAGATTTACCGCTTATTATACAGACCTACAGCCAAGCAATCTGATTACCAGTGATATTACTGTGCTGGTCAGCTATTCCAGTGCAATCCCACCGCAAGATGAAGAAAAATACCTTGTCTCCTACCTGGCTGGTTCACGTCACGTTGTTGCTGAAAAATACTATGGCATGCAGCACAGTGCAAGGCAATCCACCATCTCACAGCTTGCTGATAGGATGTGGCTGTAAATGCTCTATTCTATGCATGAAAGTAAAAAAAACTTCTGTGGGCATCAATACTTACCTGAGCCCTCCTCGGTCCATCAAAAGACACGAGAGCAGCGACTCCCCAGGTCTCTTCCTCGTCAGTGGCTGAGACAGCAGTAGGAGCCATAGGCTCCTGCTACTGTCGATCACAGCCAATGAGGGGAGAGCATGGGTGGGGACAAGCTGCTTTTTGTGTGTGAATTGAACACGTTTTAGGTATGCGTTTCTTATAAAATATCTGATCGCTTTTATTGCTGTCACAAGGAATGTAAACATCCCTTGTGACAGTAATAGGTGGTGACAGATACTCTTTGTGGAGGGATCTGGGGTCTAAATGACCCCAAACCCCTCCTTTTATGCACTTAAAAGTATTCTGAATACTGTAATTATTGTATTTTTTTTTTAATCGGCGCAATTGGCAGCCGAGTAAACCGTTGCGTTGTTTCTAAGATTTTGCGTCGGAGACCTGATCAGTGGCGGTGCCATCATCCCAGTATAACCCCTTCAAGCAAATGAATGCAAATTTGCATAGGTCGGCGTGAAGGGGTTAATATCACTTTGAAAGCAAACCGATGTGCCGCAGTTGGTGTATCAGCACCACCGTCATCCTACATCACAATAGTGGCTGTGTTCATTCCTTACTGTGTTTTTCTTTCTCTTACGAATGTTCAGTGTGAGTTCCCGCACCTCTCCTTTTTCCCCTACATTTCATTTAGAATTAGCAGTGCATGTAAGTTGCGGTCATGCGCACTGTTCTATGCACACTGCAAATCCTGTAGTCCATTGTCCATCTTGGTAGCGATCAAGAGAGGCTGGCTACGTTCCTACATACAGCAGGACGATGGAGAATGAATGTAGCCACCATCTAACAGGAAGTTGAATCACAGCAGCAAAAAGGATGAGCTCCAGCATTGTTCGCACAGTCCACATGCAGAGCCCGCCAGGAAGTCGGCACTGCGCTAATCACAGGCAGGGAGACATTTCCCGATCTCTGCAGCTGAGCATCAGGACAATGTTTCCCTGCCTGTGATTAGCGCAGTGCGGACTTCCTGGCGGGCTCTGCATGTGGAGTGTGCGAACAACGCTGGAGCTCATCCCTAGAAAGGACATTTAAAGTAGAGGTTCACCCTATAAAAAATTTCTAACACTACATCCAGCACCGTGCTGCATATAAAATGACACTGACCTTTATTTATTTTTTGCCGTAGATATCGTTTAGCCGTGAAATTCACCGCGGCTTCCAGGTAGGGAATCCCGCGGGAGTGGGCGTTCCTATTGTCATGCCAATTGATTGACATGCTAAACGACGGCGCACACAGCGCGTCACGACTTCCCGAAAGAAGCTCGGCTCTATTCAGCGCCGGTGCGCAGGCGCCGAATAGAGCCGAGCCAACCCGAGCTTCCTTAGGGAAGTCGTGACGCGCTGTGTGCGCGGTCGTTTAGCATTTCAATCAATTGGCATGACAATGGGAACGCCCACTCCCGTGGGATTCCCTACCCGGAAGCCGCGGTGAATTCCACGGCTAAACGATATCTACGGCAAAAAAATAAATAAAGGTCAGTGTCATTTTATATGCAGCACGGTGCTGGATGTAGTGTTAGAATTTTTTTATAGGGTGGACCTCTACTTTAAGTTCACCCATATTTAGGGTGTAACATTCTACAGCTCCTGTACCCCCCCCCCCTAATAGCCCTTCTCTCACTTCTTATTTTTTATAAAGATTGATTGCAATTAGAATGGTGCTTTGTACCTTATTACAGGCGGGATACTCCCCACCATGTCTAGTGCAGGATACGTACCGGAGTTTGTAATTAATTTTCCCATACACCTAATAAGATAATATAGTTCACACTTTGCTAGGCTTCTGTAATTATTCCTTTTGTCAGCAGAACAATGCACCGATTCTTTGTAGAATAATGAGTTCCTAAAACATTTTCTTTTCCTATTTTAGTTGAAATTAATATAATTAAGAATATGTTTTCCACCTACTGCTTGACTATTATCTGGAAGAATTTCTTAAATGATGTAGCTTTTTACAATGGAAGCCAAAACTGAGAACAAACAAACTCCATGCAGATGCGATGCAGTGCTTGACAAAAACAAAACTCCTGAAGAAGCCAAATTGAATGGCGAAACATGTTGAGAGAATTGTCTGCATGCATTTTTGAAATTCTATTTATTATATCATGGATTTTTTTTACTTTTATGTACTACTATGTATATCAACATTTTAGATATTTTTGATATATCATTTGTATTTTTTTGCACCTTTAAAAATCCCATTTAATTTCTCTATGTCCATGCAGATGGTGTCTGTAGTGGGAAGTTAACCGGGGGGGGGGGGGGGTGTCCCTTTGCTGCAAAGTCACATGACCGTTTACTAAGTCACCCTTGTTGGTCATCTGTTGCTAATCACGCATGTTTTTTTTTTTTTTCCTAGATTGAATTGATGACTTCACTTAAACCTGTCTGCCCTGAGAGAACGTCAAGGGTATGTCAAGAATTCCGGAATGAACTGTACAAGTGTATGTCTAATCTTTATTTAAACTTCAGGGATGGGCCAGCACTGTGCGGTGTCCATTGACTTCTGACATTCCTGTACAAAGTGCGGCAATGCATCCTTTGAAGGGTTCTGCATAGTCTCTATTCTGAGACACTGCTGTTTACGTGTCCAGGCAACCATTGGATGTGTTCTCTGCAGTAAATGTCATAATCTGTTCGAGTCGAGGAGATTGTTTTTGCTTTGCTTTTAAACTTCTGAGTTTAGGTCAGTGGTGTGGTGACTAGGCAAGTAAATGATTCCCCGTTTTTACCCATTTGAGTGAGAGCCTGTAATACACCTACACTACCAGGCCTATTTTTCAGTTCTCAGCACTGTGATCGTTTGACTAAGTACTTTGTCATGCAACACTGTATTCAAATACATAAAAAAAAAAAAATTAAATGTTTTATTTATTTTAACCTCTTTGTCACCGCGCCATAGACAAAAGATATCTACAGCGCGGTCGAGTTGTTCTGGGAGGACGTCCTCCCAGAATCCTCCTCTCGCGCGCCCCCCGTCGCATCACAGATCGCGGTAAATTGCCGCTGATAGCGGCCGTTTACCACGTGATCGCTCCGTCAAATGACAGAGCGATCACTTGTAAACAAACCGGCATCAGTGTGAGAGGAGAGGGGGGAGAACGGAAGCAGCAGCAGCTGCTGTGGGCTGGATCTGTGACAAATGCAGTCACAGATCCAGCCATCCCTCCCTGCGCAATACTCTGCAATAACCCCCCCATACTCTGCAATAACCCCCCCATACTCTGCAATAACCCCCCCATACTCTGCAATAGCCCCCCCCATACTCTGCAATAACCCCCCCATACTCTGCAATAGCCCCCCCCATACTCTGCAATAGCCCCCCCCATACTCTGCAATAACCCCCCCCATACTCTGCAATAACCCCCCCATACTCTGCAATAGCCCCCCCATACTCTGCAATAACCCCCCCATACTCTGCAATAACCCCCCCATACTCTGCAATAACCCCCCCATACTCTGCAATAACCCCCCATACTCTGCAATACCCCCCCCCATACTCTGCAATACCCCCCAATACACCGCAATACCTGCTAATGACAGAAACAAGATTTTTTTTTTTACAGAATTTTCAGTGTTTTTTCTTTTATAGCGCAAAAAATAAAAACCCCAGAGGTGATCAAATACCACCAAAAGAAAGCTCTATTTGTGGGAAAAAAAGGACAAAAATTTCAGATGGGCACAATGTTGTATGACTGAGTAATTGTCATTCAAATTGTAAGAGCACCGAAAGCTGAAAATTGGTCTGGTTAGGAAGGGGGTTTAAGTGCCCAGTGGTCAAGAGGTTAAATAAAAAGACAAAACATTTGTGAGGGAAAACACGCGTCCCTTACTTTTTGTTATAAAACACATCACATACAAATGCCAGGACAGTGTGACAATGCCCAAAATGACCCTCTTGGAAAGTAGACACATCTTATTTTTGGAAATGAAGAAACATGCTGGTATTGAAGGGGCTAAATCATGAAGTATGGTAATGGTGCACTAGATGTAATTTACAGGTCATGCGCAAAGAGAGAGGAGAGGGGTGAATAGGTTAATGTAAAGGTAATTCTGGATGTTGGAGATGTACAGAATAGGGCCGGTATCCTGCCGAGAAAGGTCCCCCGGTGTATAATGCCCCCTCTGTACTGCGCCGTACGGAGCACAACGGAGCCGCCGAAGATGAACAGCTGTGAGTGAGCTGTACGTGGCGCCTGTACATCTGCTTCATTGTGTTACTTAAATAGATCCTGCAAACCTGCCCATCAACTTTGCAAAACCCGCCCTTCAGTCGCACCACCATCCGCCCCTTACACGATAGAACAGTAATACACCCGCCCCTTGCAGATTTGCACGAGCATCGGGAGCGTGCGGCACAATGTCGTGTACAGCTCATTCACAGCTCTTCATCTTCGGCGATTTTCACCTGCTCCATTGTACTCCGTACTACGCACGCGCTGTGCCTGCGCAGTACAGGGTGAGCATTATCCACTGGGGGGATCTTTCTCGGCAGAACACCGGCTCTCACTGGGAATGCGGGAATTTTAAAAGCCCTGAATTTTGACAGCCCAGTCATTTGAATGGGCTGCAAGCCACATTGGAACATGGAAAAGTAGTGCAAGTGCTACTTTATCAAAATGTACTGCACCGAACTGGATGGCCCTGTGGAACTATGCAATTGGGTGCCCACTGCATTTGAGGTGCCATTAACAATAAATCAGCGTCTGCATGCAGATCGCACGGGCAACATGTTCATCTGTAGTGTGGGAAGCTTGCATTGAATACGCTTTTCCCGCACCGCGTTTTGGTGTGAACCAGCCCTAAGGTTGGAGAGGGAGATAATATACAGGCCACGTAGATACAGGATGGAGAGAGGGTGTACGGAAAAACATTTTCACAATTGCAACCCTTCACCATGATTCTGCTCCTGCTAATTCCTTCATTCACTAATCCTCATTTCCTACCCTTCCTTTGTTGTGAGAGGAAGGGGAGGGCTCACAAAAGGAAACACTAAAGTGTTTACATTTGTTGTGATTGACCATCTCAGTGATCACAAGGTACAGAGATGCTCATACCGGCTCTGTACATTGGACGACTATGATCACAGACACACAAAGATGGCTTAATTCACAATCATGCCGGGCAGTCTTGTGCCGTTCATTAGCCAGTCTCCACGAATACTTTGTCCACCATTCCATCATTATAAAATGTATGTAGTAGTGAAGTAGCTAAGTGTATGTAAAGCTTGTTTGGCATCATACTTCACTGTCTACAATTTTGGTAAGCAAATATTTATTTGTGAATCTGTTTGTTTAGTTACCTTGAGATCCTGCCAGAAACCGAGCACAAAATGTTCTCATTATCTTATGTGAATGCTGATTTTCAGTCCGGTTGTGTCATCTTTCTGAGATCTCTACTATGAAGGTGAAGTTTAATCTGATTACCATAGCAAAGGTTTACTTTAAATACTACACGTGTCTGTCCATGATCCCTGCGTGCAAGTTTATATTGCTCAAGTGATTGCTATGGCTCGTGTTGGCAAAATAAACAGTGGCTACCTACCTGTCACGTAGATCCAATGAACAGGGAAGACCAGGACATGGTCTTGTCTGGGCCAGCGTGTAGCCAGATGTGGTGAGGGAAATCCCTGTTAATCCAGATTTTATGTTTTAGCATGACAGCAATGACACGTTCCATCCGCTTCATGTACAGATCAAAAGCATTAACCTTGCAATACATCTGAATTGTCACATTGTAGCTCCATTTACTTTTAGTTTACTTTTTACACAGGCTTAAATGGGTCTAGGGGCAAAATTCAAATTCACATACATGATGCAGTCTGTCACTAGCATTAAAGTGGAACGAACATCTAAAATGTATATAAAAAAAACTGCATGTCTCTTCTGTAAAAAAAATACATCTACCTTACTGCTCAGTGAGTGAGAAACTTATATAGCGCAACACATTCGAACTGAATCGCCTCTGGGCGCTCAGTCTTCGGACGGCTCGCTCGGCCTCCTGGCCCTTTTTTTAACATCCTCCAATCCACAGGGATGTTAAAGAATGAGCCTGGATGCCGGCCGAGGTTCGGAGATTTCCTTTGGCAAGGATTGCGCCTGCGCAGTCCTTACAGGAACCAGCTTGATAGGGGAACCTTAACGACAAGTCACCGGCACAGTGCCTGTGTACCAGGGGGACTGCACTCCTGTACGCCCCACACTTGCCAACTGAGATGGGCAAAGACCAGGGGCCAAAAGATGCTGGCGAGGACCCTCACGGGTGTCAGACCTTTTGAAGTAGAGGTAACAGCCATTTTTTTTAGTCCACCCAGCAACAGTTTTATTGCCAGTATGGCCTTGTTCTTACCAGACTGCATGCCAAATCGGACCATGCTGATTTAGAGCGTTGAACTATTTAGCACCATTTAAATCCACAATTTATTTTTTTGGTGGCAGTGTTGCTTTTCAAGGGTGGCTCTGTTGTTCTCCCATAGATACAGTGGAGGAGTGAGTGTAGTCACCATAAGACAGGAAGTGAAAATAAAGAGCCTATGGATCTATTAAACTCTATCACTTCTGCTCCTTTACTGGTTTCAATGTCAGTCTGTCTGCTGGGCTTAGTAGAGGAATATTACCCCTATAGAGACCGAATAAATATTTATTAATACAACATTTATTTTACGCAAGAAAATCTATTGCATTATATTGGAAGAAATCTCACCCTCCTACGCTTTATATATTGGAAACAATTGATAAATAATAACTCTGAAGAGATACTTGTAGGAATAGGGGTCACCCTAGTAAGTATGATAAAGTTTGGGCAAAGTGGTTGGATAAGCCATATATGGCATCTAACATAGAGGGAGGTAATGATTCATAGAAAGGATGTTCCCTATATGGGATAACAATAATGGTGATAATCCTAATTCTTCTTTATTTTTTGTTTTTTTGCTATGCAGGGTGATGGGACCGTGTTATTTTACTAATATATTTAATGTGTATGATGTGTTGTCATGTTATGTTTTGTCTGTTTAAGAAATTAAAAAAAAAGATTTATAAAAAAAAAAAAGAGAACGGATGCAGTCACCACATTTTAAAAAGAATGGTAAGCTGCAATAGATAACATTTTTGTGTTTATTTACACTTTAGGTTGTTTTTAGGGCAAGTGAACTTTTTCTTGCATAGCAATCTGCCCATTTAGAGTCGGTTCACACTGCAGCGGCACGACTTCGGGGGCGACTCTGCAAGTTGTCCTGAGGATTTGCAAAACGACTTCTGTATAGAAGTCAATGCAGGTCGCCCCGAGCCGCCCCCGAAGTCGTACAAGAACCTTTTTCTAAGTTGGAGCGACTTGCGTCGCTCCTATTAGAACGGTTCCATTGCATTCAATGGGACGCGACTCGTCAGCGATATCCTCCAGCGATTCACTGTTCAGCTGTCTATTCCTGTGACCTGCGTCGCCATATTGGTTCTCTTCAGCTGTCTGCTCCTGTGACCTGCATCACAATATTGGTTCTCTTCAGCTGTCTGCTCCTGTGACCTGCGTCGCCATATTGGTCCTCTTCAGCTGTCTGTTCCTGTGACCTGCGTCGCCATATTGGTCCTCTTCAGCTGTCTGTTCCTGTGACCTGCATCACAATATTGGTCCTCTTCAGCTGTCTGCTCCTGTGACCTGCATCACAATATTGGTCCTCTTCAGCTGTTTGTTCCTGTGACCCGCGTCGCCATATTGGTCCTCTTCAGCTGGCTGCCTCTTTCAGGTTCAGGAAGCTTTTCTGTGAATGGGCCCCTAAAGCCGCCTGGGATTTGTGGGTTCTTCCATGGGTTTGCTGGGGCAGGATATGCCATTTTGGCCTAGTACAGAATGGTGGTGATGGGAGGAGACACTGGGCAAATAAAACCCCCCAAAAAGCCTTGCTTTATGTAAGGACAAATGAGTACTGGCCAGCAGATGTGTAAATAGTATGCGATTGTATCAAAGTGAGTGGATTTTCTGATCTTATCAGAGACCCAGGAAGTCCAGGGCTGTATTAGCCATTCACTAGCTGTATAACTGTTTAAAGTCGCTGTGTACCATACTACAGCTGACCAAAGATGGCCCATGTCAGCAGGGACCGGATGAGATTAGATTGATCTGTGGGTAGGCTGGTTGTACCCAAGTCGATCCCACCGATCAACTTGGATACAACCAGCCTGTCAGTTTTTTTATTTATTTTTTGCACGTGATAACTGCCAGTGGCTATCTGATAGAAGTAATCATTGTGTTCTGCTGGCCCAGAAGGCTTCCTTGCTGGCACAACACAATAGCCCTGCGGGAGGGAGGGATTCCTCCAACACTGACTGTGTTGATGTGGGAGTCGAGCTATTGTTTTCCCTTCCACCCATGGCGGAAGGAGAGAACAATCTCATGATTTATGGCCTGTTTAAGAGAAACACGGAGGCTCTCAGGCCCCGTACACACGACCGAGTTTCTTGGCAGAATTCAGCCAGAAACTCGATCGAAGCTGGATTCTGCCGAGAAACTCGGTCGTGTGTACACTTTTCAGCGAGGAAGCCGACGAGGAACTCGTCGGGCCGAATAGAGAACATGTTCTCTATTTCCTCGTTCAATGAGGAAAGTCGGCCCGCCGAGATCCTCGGCGGCTTCAACACTGAACTCGACGAGGAACTCGATGTGTTTGGCATGTCGAGTTCCTCGGACGTGTGTACGGGGCCTCAGATGTAACATTTTCAGAGCCGTGAGAACTGATCTGCGGCTTTTTTTTTTCCAGGTCAGTATTGAAGAATAGAAGCCCTTGCATTGGTTAGGCAGCCAGGGATATAGCATTTTCAAGGGATGTCCGCAATGTCCTTTTATTTTTCAGCATTCTCCTTACTATTACACGTAATTGTAACAAGACTACATAGATGGTAGTAAATATAGGCAGAAAGGGTCACATGGCTATGTGTCAGATTGGCATGTGATATCCAGTCTGTGGCCTCCTTTGAGTCATCACTTGTTTGCGAAGTTAAGAATCGGATGGAGGTGCTGCACCTTCTTTAATTAAACCATGTGTGGACAAACCTGTCTTTCCTTCTTAGTAATGATTACCTAGGAATTCTGTAGAAAAATATAACAAAACATTTCCTATATAACAAATGGGGAGCAGTCATTGTTGGGGTTCCATACACAGAAGACTGGCATACTGGGTCGGCATATTGCAGCAAAGTGATTTGGTCTATAACTGATAAATTGATGCCAGACAAGGCCAAGGTGGTCTCCATGTTTCCCTCCTGACAGGTACGTTGGGAGAAAAAAATGTTTTTCCTTGGAAAGTCCCAAAGTCTTCTGTGTTGGGGCAAGATATGCTAAAACACCTGGCACGGCACCTTATAGAGTACAATGCATGTACTGTTTGTTACAAAAAGGGTCATGGGACGTTTTTTTTTTTTTTAACTGCTTTAATGCGTTGGCAGCCTCTTCATAATGTGTGGCCATACCATGCTTTAACACAGGGCTCGACAAATCCCGGTCGCCAGGTCGCTATGGCGACTAGAAATAGTGTCCTGGCGACTTGGCTTGGAAGGTGGGCAAAAAAAAACAAAAAAACATTTTTTTTTGTTGTGAGCTGGCACCATCTGGTGTTGAGCCATTGGTATTACAAGTTATTACCACCAGATGTGAGCTGGCGCCATCTGGTGGTGGCCGTTGGTATTACAAGTTAAACAGCAATTCTAATGTAATTTTTCACTATTTTCACTGCCATCTTCTTCCCTCTAATTAAAACCTCCAAACATTATATATATTTTTTTTATCCTAACACCCTAGAGAATAAAATGGCGATCGTTGCAATACTTTCTGTCACGCCGTATTTGCGCAGCGTTCTTGCAAGCGCATTTTTTTGGGGAAAAAATTACACTTTTTTTAATTAAAAAATAAGACAACAGTAAAGTTATCCCCATTTTTTTTAATATGAAAGATAATGTTACGCCGAGTAAATTCATACCCAACATGTCACGCTTCAAAATTGTGTCCGCTCGTGGAATGCCGACAAACTTTTACCCTTTAAAATCTTCATAGGCGACGTTTAAAAAAAATCTACAGGTTGCATGTTTTGAGTTACAGAGGAGGTCTATGGCTAGAATTATTGCTCTCGCTCTACCAATCGCGGCGATACCTCACATGTGTGGTTTGAACACCGTTTACATATGCAGGCGCTGCTCACGTATGTGTTCGCTTCTGTGCGCAAGCTCGTCGGGACGGGGTGCGTTTTCTGGCTCCTAACTTTTTTAGCTGGCTCCTAGATTCCAAGCAAATTTGTCAAACCCTGCATTAACACATCGTATTTCTAAAGGGTGAATCCGCCCTCAATGTTCAGTTATATTCTAGATTTGCCATTTGGAACGTTGAATAGTTAGTTGCCACTGGAGCTGGGTACCTTCAGTCTATCGACATCCTATAAAACTCCTTACTGATTTCCTAAGATCAATAATAAAATCGTGGGTACTTTTAACCACTATTAAACTTTAATGATCTACATATGGGCTAATGGTTACCATTGTAGTTGTAGTGTTGGTCTAGTGACATGCATATGGTCTATTGCCAAGCTTCGCTATGGTAGGTGGCTTGTTCCCGGTTAAGGTTTCACTTCTGCTAGCTGATTAGTTGAGTGGAGTGTCCAGTTGCATTTTCTGTCAATGGATTAGTGCTCTTGTCAATGTTCATTGGAAAACAATCCTACACCGCTGTCTGCGGAGGGGTGTCCTCATACCAGGGGGCTAGGTCAGAGTTCTGAAACAAGACCAGGCGGCATCATCATTTCTGCTCCGTGTCTCGGATCATTCTTTCCATCACACCTCTGCATAAGATAAACTCTGGGAATAGCACAGGAAAAGCATCAGTGATGTTCTCACCGTTGCTGCTGATCTCCTCCAGGCATTTTTAGCTCAGGACTGTCTTTTTGATAGTGGTGGCAATGGACCAATGTGTAAGAACAGGGCCACCTTTATACTTCAAGGGAATTTGTGGCACGGTGACAGTGCAGGAGCCCAATGGGGGAGACAATTGTCACCCAAAAACAGGAAATGATTGAACAGGGACCCTAATTTCAGGATCAATGATCTAAAAAGATTGAAAACATCTGTTGAAATTCCATGTTAAAGCTTGAAGTGGATGTAGACCTCAGATATGAAAAATGAACAAAGCATATCCCTCTATAGTGTGTCTCTATTCTGTCTGCTGCGGTGTTCATCTATCAACTTGTCAGAAGTGATGCTTTCCTGACGCCAAGAGAAAAATCATGACGGGAGGCATCTCCAGCTGATTGACATCCTCAGCTCTGTTTCTGTGTGAAGGGGGGAGTTCTCTCCAATCAGCTGTCAGAACTCTCCTCGCTGAGCTCCGCAGAGTTTCATTTCAGCTCTCCACCCCCTTTTTTCTGAGAGCTCAGAAAAACGTTATAAATACTGCACTGTAGGGAAGAGAAGACCGCAGATAAACATGTACACCTTATGTAGGAGGCTTTGTTTCATCTGTGTATCACCTGAGGCCAGTCACTTCACTGGGTATTTGGAGGGGTTTATAACCACTTGCAGACATAAGGGCACAGTTAACATGCCGTCATTCTCACACAATTCCCCCTCCTCCTCCTCCTTGTTCTATTTGACAGCCATTGGTCCTCGCCCACCTGCAGTCTCCTGGGATTCATATTGCACATGCCAGGGTACTGCGGGATGGTATGCAGATGACATTCAACTCCTGAATCCAAGATGGCACAGTGCGTACAAAAAGATCTTTGAAGGCTTCAGGTGTGAGGATGACAGCAATGGACTTTTCGGAATTGTAGGCTGCTGACTTTTATTTTTTGTACAGGGAAGCGTGATTTTCTTAGTGATTAGTGATTGGGTATAGATCTACTTTAAGCAGTTGATCGGGCAAGGCATGGCATATCTTGTTTCTGCAGCTGGAAGGTTGCCCAGCACTCAATAGTAATTTAGCAGCCGGCAGAGAGAAATTTGGAAAGTTCATCATCCTCTAGGCCAGGAGTGCAGCTTTTTGGTCAGAGCGTGCTTGTCCTCCTTACTATATAGGTAAACAGTCCAATCGTTTCTGGCTGTGATTTATCTCCTCATTGCAGGCTGCGTCATCTCATACTCTGAAAGTTCTCAACCTTACAACTCCATTTTGCTGAGCATGAATGCACACTGACCAGTCGTTGACCTGGAAAGCAAAGGGGACCTGCATGTAAATGTCGACTCAATTCTGCTTTTACAACCTTGCTTGAATGGATAAAGATGGGAAAAACGCAATAGGATGAAATACTTTTTCTAAGGCTAAGGCCTCGTACAGACGACCGGACTGTTCGCTGAAACCGTTTTCAGCGGACATGTCCGGCCGGAGATTTCTGTCTGATGGTTGTACACACCATCAGACAGAAATCCCCGCGTACACGATACACGGGGTCGTGGCCGCGTCGTCGCCAGGACGATGACGCGGCGACGTGTGCGGCCCTGGAAGTTCAATGCTTCCACGTATGCGTCAAAGTGATTCGACGCATGCGAGGGATGGCGGCCGCTCCGACATGTACGGTTAGTCTGTACAGACGACCGAACATGTCTGACGGACAGGATTCCAGCCGACATGTTTCTTGGCATGCTGAGAAACATTTGTCCGCCGCAAAACGGTCGGCTGGACAAATGTCCGCTGGAAACCTGTCCGCTCGGCCGTACAGATGACCGAACATGTCTGCTGAAACTGGTCCGCGGACCAGTTTCAGCAGACATGTTCGGTCGTCTGTACGAGGCCTTAGAGAAACCACCATGTGTCTGAGGGCCTTGCCAAACCTTGTTGAGCTCTGTGGGCCGAGTGACTTCCACCACTCGGCCCACAGAGCTCAATTCCCCCATGAGTCAGGAGTGCTGGCTATTGTGTCCTGACAGCTTCTGCCTGCCACTGTCGGATTACCTGAACAGCGAATCTGATGCAGGCGCTCTTTGGGCAAAAACGTTAAGCTCCGGCTGCTTCTCTTTTGTTGAGCCTGATGGCGCTGACATGGTCACCCACAAGATGAATTTCTATGTATGAATGGCCAGAGGAAGATTAGTCTGTTTGGAACGCTGATCCTCTTCCTTCATCAGAAATCGCATTAACGGGTGTCTAGTCTAGAGGGGAACTGGTCCCAGCATTTTTTTTAAATGTATTCGGCAGGACTGTTAATTACAATATATGTAAAACCTATCATTTTTCTATTTTTTGTGTTTAAACCATTTTGTTATCTGTTCGGTAAGTACAGAAATATTTGCCAGAAGTCACATGAGCTTGTAGATTCCTGTAATGAGCTGACAACACATACCTCTGCTGGACAGGAAATGTGTCATTTGCAGGATTACCAGCTGCAGATAAAGGAAAGTGAGAAAAAGCCTGACAAAGGAAAGAAAAATGAAACCCTAAAGCCCGGCTATAGATGGATGGAATCCCGGCCCATTCAGCAGAGACTGTCTGAGATTTGATCCCTCTATGGGCAGACTTCATTACAATCAGCCTGTCAGATTTTTTTTTCATGTGATCCCTGCGGGTGTCTATAGCAGCCAACAGTGATCGTTGTGTTCTGCCGGATGGGAAAGGCTGCACGCTGGCAAAACACAAATCCCCTGTAAACACAGAATATGTGTTGATGGGGGGATTCAAGCAATTTTCTTTCCTTTCACATGTGGTAAAGAAAAAACAAAAGCATAATCTATGGGCTGCCTCAGCTTTTGTGCTTGGGTTTAGGTACACTTTAAAGCCCAACACCAGGAAATGTGAAGATTCTTCCTTGCAGCGGGACTGGGCCGGCTCGTTTAGGTCTCGGGCAGGGGTAGGCAACTTCGGCCCTTTAGCTGTTGTGAAACTACAAATCCCATCATGCCTCTGCCTCTAGGAGTCATGCCTGTGATTATCGGGGTCCTGCAATGTCTCATGGGACTTGTAGTTTCACCACAGCTGGAGGGCCCAGGTTGCCCACCCCTGGTCTAGGGGGTATGAAAAAATAACTTGCCCAATTCGCCACTCCTCTGCTCTTCGAGACTGGTCCCAGCAGTGTCTTCTCCCCAATGCTCCAGCGGTCTAAGGTCCCAATGTCATGAAGACAGATGGTGCATCCATAGCCCATTGAGCACGAGGACACTGAGGGATAGTCTACCTTCGGAGCTTGGGGGAGCGCCTGCAGCTAAGGCGTGTGGGAGGATCAGTTAGAGTGGAGTTCCATCCATTTGAAAGTCAGCAGCTACAAAAAGTGATGCCGGTGCAGGAAGCCTCGCTCTCTCCCCATCCTCTCCAAGGCGCCAGAATTCTAACTGTGGGCGCCTGGCTGTGGCTTCACAGCCATGCACGTACTACGCATCCGCTAGCCATGCAATCTTCTCGGACCTGTGACGTTTCACAGAAGATTGTAGGGAGGGGAAGAGATGATCTTCCTTCTGGTGCCGCGGAGCCAGTGGATGTCGTGGAAGCGGAAGCTGGGTGCCTGTAAAAACAGGGTACCCTCTCCTCCCCCCCAAAAAAATAACCTGCCAAATGTGGCATGTCAGGGGGTCACCTGCACTTAAAGCGGAAGTTCCATTTTTGGGTGTAACTCCGCTTTAAGTAAAAGTACTTTTTTTTTTTAACACTTCCCTAAACCTAAATGAACAGCTAACCCTTGCAGTGTAGAGAGCCTGATTTACAAATCAAATGTTTTCTGTTTTTACCATCGCACAATGGAACGTTGCCCGTGTACCTTGGCACCTTCGGATGAGAGGCAAACCTATACTGAGGTGTTGCAGACACCAGACAGTTGTGCTTCCCTGGGTATATGTGTATGATATAGTTCAGTGTTCTGTCTGTACTGGCGGTGTGATTGCCCAGTGAATCCATCTCCCAGTAATTACATGGATTAGAAGGAAAAAGCTTTTTGCTTCTCTGTTTGCTGAGGATTTTGCACGTTCAATAATGTACTCTTGACTGTGCAGTAAAATCTCATTAGACCGAAATAATAAAAGCCCATTCTCCCCTCCGATTAGCATTGTTATGGTAACATATTTCAAAACAGCTTGCTTATGTGTAGTCATTAAGAAAATAAACCCCCGCGGCACACACCCCCGTCGACTGCCATTGTTCAACTACAAATCCCATCATCCCCAGACTGCAGAACACTGAAAGGAAGGATTTGCCATAGATGGTGCCGTACCACCCAATGTTACATGTTACATTATATGAAAAGACCTGCTAATAACTATGACAGCCAAGTTCCTACTTTGGCAGCAAATTTGAGATATTTGAAACTTTGACGTGCATCCCAGCTGTCATGCCAGAACTTTGTGTACATTGTGTTGATGTGCAATTGTGTATTTGGAAGGCTCTGTTTGGATTGACTTGAATTGCATACTGAATCCCAAATGCAGAATTGCAGGCCTTCAATCCAGCAATGCAATGAGGCTGATTTATTAAGAGACCAAACTCCTTTGTTCAATAAATTGAGTAAATATCCCTTCAATTCTATAATTACGTAAAAAACTAATTCCTGTCTTTTTATTTCTAATCTTGTACACTACAATTTGCATTTGAATTGCTTCTCCGGGCTCTCCCGTGCCATTGGGGACCCGGAGAATCGATCGGCCGGCGCCGGATAGGAAGCATAGAGATGACTGGTGACCAAATGGTCACCAGTCATCTCTATGACCGTCGAAGGCCCGGGCGTGATGTCATAACCTGAAAGTAAACAAGCTGCAATCGCGGCTGTTGGCATGAGATCGGTAAATGTTTTTTACCGATCTCATGCTTTCCAGCCTGGAGGGGAGATATGGGGTCTTATTGACCCCCCCCATCTCTCCATAAAGAGGCAAACAAGGAGAGAGGCGCCTCTGGGTGCAATACTTTAAGACCGTTTTTTAAATTTTACATTTTAAAAAAACCACAAGTTAAAAAGCCACTCACATTTTGGTGGTCAATCAAAAACGTGTGGAAGCAATTTTTCAGGAGGGTAGGTAGGTATCATCTGGTGGAGTCCTTTACCTTTGTCCCTGGTGCAGCGCTATGGGATGCAGGGGATCTGTCCTTCTGCCGCTGGTGTAATCTTTAATTTTCGGCGCTTGGCAGAAGGACAGATCCAATGTAATCCCATAGCGCTGCACCAGGGACAAAGGGAAAGGACTCCACCAGATGATACCTACCTACCCTCCTGAAAAATTGCTTCCACACGTTTTTGATTGACCACCAAAATGTGAGTGGCTTTTAACTTGTGGTTTTTTTAAAATGTAAAATTTTAAAAACGGTCTTAAAGTATTGCACCCAGAGGCGCCTCTCTCCTTTTTTGTCTCCTAGATTGGAACATGGTCTCTGTTCCCTATTGACGGCAGCCCTGTGTACATACTCCCATTCTAACATACCCGCACATCCCCCATCACCACCCCAAACAGCCGGAACTTTCACTGTTTTCAGCTTCTTATACTGACTATGCTGCCTCCAATAACAATGCTCTGATGAACTTCTTGCGCATAATTTACTCGCTATATCTCCATAAAGAGGACCTGTCACAATAGATTCCTATTACAAGGGATGTTTACATTCCTTGTAATAGAAATAAAAAAAATTAAATGTAAACAAAAGTGTAAAAATAAAAAAAATCAAGTATAATAATTAAAAAAAAATAATTAAAATGCCCCTGTCCCCAGTAGCTTGCGCTCAGAAGCAAACACACGCGGAAGTTCCGCCCACATATGTAAACGCTGTTTAAACCACACATGTGAAATAATGCCGCATGCGTTGGAGCACCAGCAACAATTCTAGCACTAGACCTCTGTAACTCTAAACTGGTAACCTGTAAAAAAAAAAAAAATTAAACGTTGCCTATGGAGATTTTTAAGTACTGAAGTTTTTAAATTTTAAAGCGTGACAAGTTAGGTATCTATTTGCTCGGCGTAACATCATCTTTCACATTATACAAAACAATTGGCCTAACTTTACTGTTTTATTTTTTAATTCATGAAACCGTTTTTTTTTTTTCCCCCAGAAAAGGGCGTTTGAAAAATTATTGCGCAGATACCGTGCAAGAAAGAAAGTTGCAATGACCACTAGTTGTGCCCGTCTTTAGCTGGTTGATGTTTGTATTTATCCCTGATCATTGAAGGGGATTTTAGGGAGACAAATATCGGTGCAGACGGGCACAACTCTCTTTGTAGCACTGCGGCTGTTTCCCGGAGACGCACTATGTACTTAGGTGTGTGTGTGCCTGACTCCTGCTGCTCTATCATTATGCGTTGTCATGGTAACCAAGATTTATTTATAAAAGCCAGTGATTTTCACAGAGACGCTTCCGCCAGAGATGTCGTGATCCGTCGTATTGCTAGGATTTAATGTCTGCCAATCAAAGCAGCCTGGCTTCATGTAGAATAAAGTCTGAACATGCATACTTTAAAGAGAAGTATGGCTAAAGATTTTCAGCCATAACTCTGTGGAGGATCACAGGAGTACACTTACTTTTGTTCTAAAATTCATTGTCTGTAGGGGGCTAAAGTTCACTGTCAACCGGGATAATATTTGCTTATCCCGGAGTTCAGCTTCATCCAGCTTCAAGCCTGAGAACTAAGCGATCAGATGACCACTGATAGTTCAGTTTCAGTCCGCTCTGCCCCTCCAGCCAGCTGCTGCTAAGACATCCGGGTGGATCCCGACATTGTCAGGATCCTTCCAGTGGCTGGAGCGCCTCGCTTCAGCCACTGGAAGGATCCTGACAATGTCGGGATCCACCCAGATGTCTTGGCAGCAGCTGGCTGGAGGGGCAGAGCGGACTGAAACTGAACTCTGTGGTCATCTGATCGCTTAGTTCTCAGGCTTAGAGGCGGTGGGGGACAGCTGCGACATCACACCGATGCTGCAGCAGGGAGGGGAGTATGTACCTTTGTTTATTTTATTTTTTTAGATCCCCAAACTTCTCCTTTTTAAATTATTTCAGTTATGCAGTATTTTATTCTTTAGTTTGGGTCAGGAGTTTGCTGCTTTGTTAACCTCCTAGACCTCACGGCACAATCAGAAACTGGAAAACAGTGTGAGAGTTCAGGGAATTTGTCAGGATTTAGGTCTGGTTCACACCAGAATGCAATGCCCATGTTCTGTGCGCATTTCCTGCACCGTGTTTAAAACGCACTGCAGTTGTGATCTGCAGTGGGTGTCCAAATGAAGTTAATGGCACCCCAAATGCAGTCTGTTTTGCCTACATCGGGTTGCATGGTACAGAAGTACCATGCAAAATGGTGGCAGTGAGTTTCCAAAATTAATGGACTGAAATTGCACCACGCAGAACTGCATGTGAACTGCACAGGAACACACAGTGCGATTCAGGATGTGAACTGGCCCTTAGGTGACCCCAAAGCTGAAGAATGAGACTGAAGCTAAACAATGAGCTCCTGGCATATGTAAAGCGCTGCGTAAATTGACAGCGCTATACAAGTACCTAAATAATAATAATAAAAACCCACCCAATATTCTAGTCGTCGGCGTAATGTTATGGCTGATCGGTGTACACACAGCTCACCATGATTTAAGTATGAATACACATGACTCTTATATTTTTAGATAATATTTGCTTATCCCGGAGTTCAGCTTCATCCGGAGTCATGGCTACAAAGGTTGTGTAATAACAAACATTGAATAATAGTTGCATAGATGTGCTGTATGAACTGTGGGAGCCCACCAGAGTTCCACCTTGGAGCTAAAATTACAGGGGAAGTCCACATTCTGCAATATACCGTAATAATAAATGCACCCACATTGCAGAGAAAAAGTGCAATTAACATGCTGTAAAAGGTGGATTCTAGTATTTTTTCTTATGGTGATCACTCCTATTCCGGGGCTCCTTTTTTTAAAAAGCAATTTGTTTTGAACGTTTGGATGTGAATGGGGCATGACAGATCTACACAACAGGCTGCTAATGGTGTTTACTGTGTTTTGTCTTCAGCTGTACAAGGCTGCACAAAGGTCATGCGGCGACTTGCTGGAAGACGCAATGCTTGGCCATGTGACGGCTCTAATACGCTTTCACATAAACAGTCTCCAGGTTCGGAGGGAAGAGGCGGATCTCCTGGAAATGTTTAGAATAATCGGACACAGATCTGTGTAGGTCAGTATAGCAGAAGATAATCCCAGTCAGGAGGCAGAGGAATTATTCCGAAGTTGTCAGGGTGCAGTTTTACAAAATCCATTGAATCTAGAATGTGATGTCATTTTATGCTTAAAAGGCCAATTCCCACCTACTCCGCTTTTATTTTTACATACTAATTTTAATGAGTAACTTTAAAAATAGCAAATTAAAAAATATATATATAACCTATACGATTGCTACAAAAGCCATATTGTATGTGAATGTTATTTAAAATATATTTTCCTTTTTCAATCTGCAGCACTGTAAATTTTCTTAACATTTAATGCAATATGGCAACCTTGGAGGTGTTTCGTACACAAGTGCTGTATGGAACGCCCCTAAAAAGTTAGTTTCCTGCTTCTGTGATTGGCTCACTGATTTTCCCAGAATTCTGTACAAAGATATCAGTCAGATTTTAGGAATCTTCTGCAAAAAAGAAGATAAAAATTGCTGACACTCCTAAAGGGTTAATCACTTCTAAAGGGATGCAGACTAGAGGTCGACCAATATGTGTGTTTCTCTGGTCAATGCTGATATTTGGAAATCGGGGCGGCCAATATGTGTTGCCGAATTTTTATTTTTTCCTTCATCTCAAAAAACCTAGGGTGGAGAGGTGGGGTGCAGCCTATCAGTATCCATAAGTTCCACATCAGTGCCACCTCATTAGCGCTGACTATCAGTGCCCACCAGTGCCACCTCACCAGTGCATATCACACCAGTGCATATCACATCAGTGCCCACCAGTGCATATCACATCAGTGCCCACCAGTGCATATCACATCAGTGCCCACCAGTGCATATCACATCAGTGCCCACCAGTGCATATCACATCAGTGCCCACCAGTGCATATCACATCAGTGCCCACCAGTGCCCACCAGTACAGCCCAATGTTATTCATTGCCACCTAATCAATGCCCACCAGCGGAGCGCTCCATGCTCCGTTCCATCTCCTAGCCCAGCACAATAAAGTTCCATTTGTCCCTGGCCCCGACGTGCTGCCCCGCCTCTGCCTACAATCTCCAGAATGCAGAGCGGGCCGGTAACAGCCAATCGGCGGCCGCCACTGCCGACATCCTCCACTCTGAAAAAAACGTCACTGACGTGCTGCGTGCCCAGCCTCTACCTACAAACCCCAGAATGCAGCGCGGGCCGGCAGTTACCGGCCCGCGCTGCATTCTGGGGTTTGTAGGCAGAGGCAATGGCGCGCAGCACGTCAGGGGACATTTTTTTTTACAGTGGAGGATGTCAGCAGCAGCGGCCGCCAATTGGCTGTTACCGGCTGCCGACTTCCTAAACTAAAAATAGAAAAAAAAAAGTCAGCAGCGGGTGATCGAGCGGGCGGGCAGGCGGACAGATAATCAACCTATTTTTGATAATAATCGGCCGATGCCGATATCTTCAAATAGGCGAAATATCGGCCAATATATCGGCCGACCAATATATCGGTCAACCTCTAATGCAGACCCTGCAGCTTTCCTCATTAGAACCCTGTAAGTCAGGGATCCTCAAACTACGGCCCTCCAGCTGTTGTAGAACTACACATCCCATGAGGCATTGTAACACACTGACATTCACAGACATGACTAGGCATGATGGGAATTGCAGTTCCTGAACAACTGGAGGGCCGTAGTTTGAAGACCCCTGCTGTAAGTGCATGAGCTGAGTTGATAATAAGTCACCCCCATTCGGATTCAATCTTCAGACATTAAACAGCTATTTCTTCAGAGCAGAAACAGGTATGAATCTACAACAAAGTAATGATTGGTACAGTATACCTTGTTTCTGTGTAGGTGTACACCTGCAAGGGTGGAGCCATGTTTAAATTTAATAAAAAGACGAAAAAAAAAAAAAAAAAAAAAACAATTACCCCCTCGAGTGATCAATGTATGTTGCACGTCGGGGCCAGGGACAAATGGAACTTTATTGTGCTGGGCTAGGAGATGGAACGGAGCATGGAGCGCTCCGCTGGTGGGCATTGATTAGGTATGTCCGCTGGTGGGCATTGATTAACATACATTGATCACTCGAGGGGGTAATTGTTTTTTTTTTGTTTTTTTTTTCGTCTTTTTATTAAATTTAAACATGGCTCCACCCTTGCAGGTGTACACCTACACAGAAACAAGGTATACTGTACCAATCATTACTCATTCTTTGGAGAAGGATGATAACCAAGGAGACTTTACCCTTATCAGTTTGGTTCCTTAAGCTGGCCATAAATTATACAATTTTCTTGTTCAATTTCCTTTAGATTTACCTTCAACTATGTAGTGCCATGGCCTGGCTGATTGCATACATGTTGAAAGTGTTTAGGTTTGACCAGATATTATATGGTTTTGGTAAAAATTGTACAAGAAAAATGTAAGCCCTCTTCCACAGGAGGCGGACTCCGTCGCTACAGAGTGATCACCTTTCTGGCATAAAACGCTAGGTCCCTGGCTGGAGGTGTGGTAGAGAGCAAGGAACTTTGATCCATATTTTTTGGTCCTGCCAAAAAATTAGACAGTACTGGGAGGAGGTGAGAAGAATTTTACAAAAATTTGAGGAAGAGTTGATCCCAGATGATCCTGCCTTTTTTCTGCTACATAGCTCACAGATACCGGTGCAGAAGTACAGGAGGTCGGTAGTGCCCCATATGGTTAATGCAGCAAGGGTAGGAATAACGTTGAGGTGGAGGGACTCGTGCCCCCCCTCTATTGCAGGTTGGCTTAAAAGGATTCAAGAGGTTGGTGCAATGGAAGATTTGGTGCATTCAGCGCAGAATAAGAGGACACAGTATGAAGAAACATGGTCAGGATGGAACGTATTTATAAGATCGGAGGAAGGGAAGAAATTATTAGAGTAAAGGCAGAGGTGAAGAGAAGGAATTTGAAAGAATCAATCCTACGTCTCGTGAGAGGAGAGAGGGGGGGAGGGGGGGGTTTCTATAGGGGTTTTTTTTTTTTTTTTTGGGGGGGGGGGGGGAGGTTGGTTGTTTGGGGGTATTAAATAAGAGTGGTAATAGGAATGATGACTGTTAAAGAAAAAAAAAAAACTGAAGGAGAATGTATTGAAGTTGTAATTACATCTTGTCAGTCGTAGTATTTTTGATTATTTGTTGGAAAAAAAAAACATAAATAAAAGATAAGTAAAAAAAAAAAACGCTAGGTCCCCGAGCTATGTCCTTTTGGCTGTGGTAGAGGCCAGGCCCTCGACAAGACCCAACAGGTAGACTTTTGGGGAGAGGGTGAAGGGGGTGCAAGAGACTGTATTTATTAAATAAACAACTGTTCTCCCCAGAATTGTGAAATGGCAGGACAAGTGCAGAATATATGAAATACAAATTTCACTCGAATGATCACATCACCAGCAGGCTGGGGAGAGAATAGGGTTAAGCTTGTATATCCTGTAGGGAGTAAAGTAGGCCCTGTGAGTTATTTTGAACTAGATAAGCCTATCCCTGATAGACACTAGTTGTTTGGAATGTAAATCTCACATGTCCATCCAGTCCTCATCAAGGTCCAAAATGTCCTCAGACCTCTAATGCCTAAGAGAGGATAAATCCAGAAGCACTATTATGAGGAGATAATTATAAAGGGTCGAGACGGGCTTTTCCAGACTATCGGTGAAGTAGAGATTCAAAATCGGAGCTGACAAGGTCTAGCTCATGATGAGGCTACTGCAGACATAGGAAAGCTTCAGGTATCTAAATTGATAGTAGGCCGGGATGTTCTATTTGATACCCATAAGGGGTAGAAAGACAATAATGTGCAATTACACAACAAAGGGGGTCCAGGAGCACATAAAAATGGCGCAGGAAAGGATTGTTCATGGAGTTACTTTTTAAGTATATTGTTTGTGAGTTAACCACTCACAAACAGGGCATTTTCACCCCCTTCCTGCCCAGGCCAATTTTTAGTTTGACAATTGCGCAGTCATGCAACACGGTACCCAAATGATTTTGGTGGTATTTGGTCACCTCTGCGGTTCTTGTTTTTTGCGCTATAAACAAAAGAAGAGTGGCAAGTTTGAAAAAAACAACAAAACACCAATATCCTTTATTTTTTGCTATAATGGATATCCCAATTTTTAAAAAACAAAAAAATGTTTTTCCTCAGTTTAGGCTGACATGTATTCTTCTTCTACATATTTTTGATAAAATCGCAATAAGCGTATATTGATTGGTTTACGCAAAAGTTATAGCGTCTACAAAATAGGGGATAGATTTATGGCATTTTTTTTTACTAGTAATGGCGGCAATCTGTGATTTTTATCGTGACTGAGACATTGCGGCGGACATATCGGACACTTGACACTATTTTGGGACCATTCACATTTATACAGCGATCAGTGCTATAAAAATGCACTGATTACTGTATGTCACTGGCAGGGAAAGGGTTAACACTAGGGGGCGATCAAGGGGTTAACTGTGTTACCTAGGGAGTGATTCTAACATCTGTTGGAGGGGACTCGCAAGGGAAGGGGACCAATCGGTGTTCCCCTCTACTGGGAACACACCATCGGTCTCCTCTGACAGGACGTGGATCTGTGTGTTTACACACACAGATCCACGTTCCTGCTCTGTTACCGGCAACCGGAAGACATCGCGCCTGCCGACCACGCGCGCGCTTCCGTCTTCTGGAGCAATATTCTTCTTCATTCTTGCCGGAGCCAATCACATCGAGCAATGTATTCTATTAATGACTACAAAGCCTGCTTGGATTCTTAGATTGGCAGAGGCTGTAACATCATCAGCCCACGTCTCTCTGACTCTCAAACCCAATCCGAGCAGGCTACTGTATGTAGGCACTCGGATTGGCAGAGGTTGTTGCTCCAATCCAAACAGGCTCTGTATTCATTTGAATACATCACTCACCCGGATTGGCTAAGTGGTATATACTGTATGTAGCCAAAGCTACATACAGTATTACCGCACATCCAGCAGGCATCCGAGCAGCTGACCCGGCGTATAAGACGACCCCTGCTTTTTGGCCATTTTTTTTTTAAGTGTAAAAGGTAGTCTTATACGCCAGCAATACAGTAAGCTTCTATGAAATCGGTGTATTTTCTGGAGCAGCCTTTCACAGCCGGGTTCCATGGAAACTAGGGTTCCTCCAGAAATTGCCAAGGGTTCCCTGAGCAACAAGCAATTTCCAACTCAGATGAGTTCCCACTGACACAATTTATCTTTTTTGCTGCTTTATCTGTAAGGGGAGAATTCTTCTACTGATCACCAATGTAAGGGACATTCTTTCCACTTTCTATGTAAAGCGCATTACTGAAAGGTAAAGTGACGAGCGCAATGAATATGACTAAGTAATCAAAGTGTTAATCAGTGAACATTGATAATAAACTAAAATTGAAACAAAGTGCTAAAAAATATAAAAACATCAATAATGAATAAAAACGTTCAGCCAGCAAGTGGCCAGTGAAAAAAAAAAAAAAAAAAAAAAGTGTGCACAAAAATAGCTGCAAAAGTCAGCAGGCAAACATAAATATGAAGCCTAAATCAGTCCTGGAATAATAGGCTAACAATACAGCCTTTATACGTGCATAAAAGTGTAGGAAGTTCCATAAAGACAAAAATAAATATAAACTTCTCCAATAGTGATAAACAAATGTTTAAAATCTTCTCATGTGGGTCTTCAAATAATGTGGGCTCACAATGCGCTTACCTTCCCAAGGTAGTAATCAAGCCTTGATTAAATGGATATCCACAAGGGGTGTTGTTGAATCTGCAACTAGCTGTGGATGTTCAGGGCGTCCTGTATAATCCAATGTTTGTAGGCTCCAGATTTCTATTTGGCAGCGGTGGTGCTCAGCATGGGGAAATAAAAAAGGTAGCTTCCCATAGTGTAGTAAACCAAGGCTAATTTATTGGTAAAAACGCTAACAAGTGCATTTTAAAAGATCAAAGAAAACGAAACTAAGAAACAGCTGATGACAGCTTACTGATGTATTGCTTCAAAAATCAGTCCGTCCCTTACATGTTACACCACGTCACGTGGCTTCATCAGAGGTGCACCTCTGATTTTTGAAGCAATACATCAGTAAGCTGTCATCAGCTGTTTCTTAGTTTCGTTTTCTTTGATCTTTTAAAATGCACTTGTTAGCGTTTTTACCAATAAATTAGCCTTGGTTTACTACACTATGGGAAGCTACCTTTTTTATTTCCCCATGCTGAGCACCACCGCTGCCAAATAGAAATCTGGAGCCTACAAACATTGGATTATACAGGACGCCCTGAACATCCACAGCTAGTTGCAGATTCAACAACACCCCTTGTGGATATCCATTTAATCAAGGCTTGATTACTACCTTGGGAAGGTAAGCGCATTGTGAGCCCACATTATTTGAAGACCCACATGAGAAGATTTTAAACATTTGTTTATCACTATTGGAGAAGTTTATATTTATTTTTGTCTTTATGGAACTTCCTACACTTTTATGCACGTATAAAGGCTGTATTGTTAGCCTATTATTCCAGGACTGATTTAGGCTTCATATTTATGTTTGCCTGCTGACTTTTGCAGCTATTTTTGTGCACACTTTTTTTTTTTTTTTTTTTTTTTTCACTGGCCACTTGCTGGCTGAACGTTTTTATTCATTATTGATGTTTTTATATTTTTTAGCACTTTGTTTCAATTTTAGTTTATTATCAATGTTCACTGATTAACACTTTGATTACTTAGTCATATTCATTGCGCTCGTCACTTTACCTTTCACTATTTTATTGTATTTCTATTTGATATTTATACATTATTAGATTGAGCAGCATCATCACTTTTAGTTCATTACTATTATTTTACTTCACATCTTAAGCTTTACTAGGTAGGCGCAAGAGCACCCTCACTTTATCAAAGCGCATTACTCCCTCTTACCCAGTGTAAAGAGGTCCCTTCTTCCGATGGCCACCATTATAAGGGCGTTCTCCTGCTGACCACCAATGTTGGCAGGCATTACACCACTGACCACCATGTAGTGGGGCATTGAGCAGTCCCTGCCTTTCTTCTGACAGAGCACTACAATATTTACTGTCTGCTTCTTTTCTAGTATTTAAAGTGGAGTTGCACCCTCAATTTTTACTTACCAGAAATAGCGGTTGCTATGCAGAAGTCCCTAATCTGCCTCTTCATCGTCCGCGGCAGGTCTTCTTCCTCCGTCCTCCTCACGGTGTCTTCTGGTGAATGGGGCGCGCTGCCTTCTGGGAACTGTGTGTATCCCAGAGAGCAGCCGGCCCATTCACAAAGCGCCGCGCAGTAGGAAAACTGGCACTGAAACCGCACAGCTTCACTGCCTTTTCCCTTACTGAGGATAGCGGCACCGGGTGCTGCCAGGATCGAGGGATCGGCCTCACGGGGGCTGACATCGTGGGCGCGTAGGACAGGTAAGTGTCCTTATTAAAAGTCAGCAGCTACAGTGTTTGTAGCGGCTGAATTTAAAAAAAATAATGCGCGTGAAATCCCTCTTTAATGACTTGTTTTAAATGAATTATTACAAAATTTTATTACATAAAACAATGTGTTGTTTAGAGCAGCCCTGGGTGTCAAATATGTCCACATTCCTTCTTCTTCTTTTTTTATCTCAACTTACTTCTGTAGAAAGTACCGTATTTATCGCGGTATAACGCGCTCACGCGTATACCGCGCACCCTTAAAGTTGCCCCGAATCCTGTGGAAAAAAGGTTTTTTTGTAATTACAGTTTTGGTGTTTTGCACGGCGTCCATTGGCGGCCTCGTCGGGTCCGTCTGCGGCTTCGGGTGTCCTCTTCGTCGGGTCCAGCGTCTGTCTGCGGCTTCGGGTGTCCTCTTCGTCGGGTCCGGCGTCCTTCTGCGGCGTCCTCCCCGCTTGTTTCCCGCGCCGAGTTTGAATACTGCGCCGACATATACAGAGCGCAGTACACTCGTGTATTGTCGGGCAGGCTCGGCAACTCTCGCGCTGACGTCCTGTACGTCCAGGACGTGAGCGCGGAAGGAGCCAAGACTGCCCGACTATACCAGAGTGTACTGCGCTCGGTATATGTCGGCGCAGTATTCAAACTCGGCCCGGGAAAGCGGGTATCGGCGTATACCGCGCACCCACGATTTTGCCCTGATTTTCAGGGCAAAAAAGTGCGCGGTATACGCCGATAAATACGGTAGTTCTTGGTAGGAGTTTTTTTGGAACTGAAGGGTGTTAAGGCTGTTCTGGAGAAAGCACACTTTTTGGTTCCCTTCAGTGCTGGTCGGGTGCCGAAGGCCTAAGCATTTGGTCATTTAATTTCTAATTTAGAGAAGTATCAGAGTTCCTATTGGCTCAACATAACTTTATCTGGGAACATGTGATCAAGTGGTTTGAACTTGAGACTTGGCCAGCACTGAAAGGAGCGGGAAGGAGGAATTTCTCCAGAAAATAGAATTTTCTTTGCCTTTCCATTACCTTTCTCAGTAAGACGGTAGTTTTGGTTAACATTTGATTTCAGGTCCTCTTTCATTTGGCCACATGAAGTAGGCTGGATTAAACGATCTGGACTATAAAAAGCACAAACTAAAGCAGGGAGAACATGCAAACTCCATGCAGCTAGTATTTGTTTTTGTGATGTAACCTTGGATCCCAGCCCTGAAATCCCACAGTGCTTACCACTGAGTTGTTTCAGAATTTAAAATAGCACATGATTATTACTTCCATATTTTTATGTTTTCCTTGTATTATTCCAGGGTTTGCTTTGGCTATTCAGCCAGTATGTGGTTAATAAGCCTGGGACCATGTTTCCACGTGCTATGCCGACATGTGACACTTTGAGGTGTGATTACTTTCTTGCGTGGTAAAATCCCCTCAATCTGATTGTAGTAACCTCAAGCTCACCCTGCTTAGTAAGCGGCAAATGCGCGGTCCTGCGTATGGCTTACAGCATGCCGCCTTTCAGATGTCTGTCTGAAAAATGTGTGTAATGTAAAGTTTTTTTTCTTCTTCTGCATTTTGACTTTTTAGTCTTGCCCTCAGGCCATTGAGAAAATATGAAGCCATTGATGGCTTATTCTTCTGAAAATTATATTTGTCTGGTTGTCATGTGGATCCAATATCTTTAGTTCATTGAGTGACCTGTAGCCAGTATCAGGTCTGCCTTCATGCTAACCCAGCTTGCTGTGGTAATGCAGCCCAATGTGTAGCGGTGTGAATGGGCTCTTGGTTTGCTAAAGAGCTTTTTATCATAAACAATTGTCATCCTTTTTTTAATATATCGATTTTCATCTTTTTAATCCTTTGTGTATCTCAGTGCTGCTGATCTACTACAGCCACTTGCTGTCTATATGCATGCACTGCTGCAATGGCTGCATGGTATTTCCTTAGATTGCCTGCTGGTGGCAACAGTGGACCATGCCTTCGCAAACCGTGCTAAAAAAAGGCCAGTTGTTCCGATTTCATCTGCAAAAGTTTTTTTTTATTTATTTTTTTTATTATTACCTTATGACCCCCCCCCCCCCCCTTATTTTTTTCTTTTCTTTCTTTTTCTCCCTTTTTATTGTTTATCTCTTTTTTGATTTAATAATTTCCATTACAATAAATTGTAATGTCCTTCGATATAACTGTTCTCATTTTATATGTAATTGTAATTGGAATATGCATTTAAATGACTTGTACTGTTCTATGGATATTATTAATCCACCCCATTTCATCTAATGCTTATCTTGATGTACTCTCACGTATGTATTGCTTTGTTATATGATTTCTTCAGAAATACCAATAAAATGTTTAAACAGAAAAAAGGCCAGTTGAATTCTCTATCAGAGGCCAGTTCGACAGGGAGACAACGAACCACAATTGGTAGACGTAGACAGAGCTTTGTCACTCATTAAGGCTGAATTCCGTGTATGGTTGCATTCGTCCAGCTTGGATAGGCAAGTGAACTCTTGTGTTCACAATGCACCAGGGCAGCCACTCGGCATGGGACCTGGAAGCTTTTGGAGAACTACTACACTACACTACTTCACTACTACAGTGAACTCCAGCTTCCACAGGGATCCCTAAGGTATGGCACTTATGTAGATATGAAGGAGAAACGAAATAGACGCACACTGGAGCCAAATGAATGCTTGATAGAAAAATCTGTCATATGCCAGACAAAGGTACACAAGTGCACCGTGCTTGTTTACACGGTACACTCGTGTAAAAGCGCATCAACTTCGATTCCTGTACCTTTATGTCTGGCATCTGACACAAATTTTCTATCAAGCATTAGTTTGGCTCCAGTGTGCGACCATTTCGTTTCTCCTTCATATCTACTGTGGATGGTGGTGAGCCGGGGTCTGCACCCAGGGCGTGTTTGTACCTGCCGTCTTCCTGAAGTGGTGTGCTTTCTCTTGTTTTGGCTTTGGATGGCACATATGTACTTACACTGGTCCAATGCTGGACTATGTAAAAATTGTCATACCTTAACAACCAACCTTACCCCAACATTAGCTGGAATGCCTTGGAATGGTGACGTCACCCATAAGCTTACTATGACCCAATTGTTGTCGGGGGCTCCAACTTTTCCCGTGAAGCTGTAGCAATAGGAGGAAGGAGATGGACAGCCGCACTCCGAAATAACTTTTCAAAAAAGTTGTCTTTTATTTTTCAAGCAGGAACATGCATAATCACCACAACCATGATTAAGCACTAACAAGAGTGCGAAACTAGTCGGCTGTCCTGGTTTATGGTTGTGGTGATTATGCATGTTCCTGCTTGAAAAATAAAAGACAACTTTTTTGAAAAGTTATTTCGGAGTGCGGCTGTCCATCTCCTTCCTCCTATTGCTACTGCTACGTGCATTGCCAGCACCTTGGTAATCCGACCGTCCCTGATTGTCTATAGGGCTCACCTGGAGCGGTGAAAATCTTCTTCTTTTCCCGTGAAGCTGTTGCTTGCTGACACAGGAGATCATGTGACTAGACCGAAGCACCCTGAAGATAGGCAAGTATACAAATCTTTCTTACATAGGTAAGTTAGTATAGGTGTAAGGATGGGGGAGGGAGCAGTTTCAAGCTTAGTCGGGTATGTCCCAGAATAATACTATAACGGTACCGGCATGAATCATGGCAGAATCGCCAGGTATTATTTGCATTATAGCTGTAGATCAATAAACATTACTTTTGAAATTACACTAACCTCTTAAAGCTTATGAGATTTTAGCATTTGGGTGCAGCAAGCAGTTTTTTTTTTTTTTTTATCTGCATCACCACAAACGCATTGATGTGAATGGGGCCTTTGAGGTGACAATGATTAGGGGGAGATCCTCATGTATGGGTAGCAGCAGGCACCCTCAGACCTTCTGATCCCAAGGGAACTAAAGTGGGGGGGGGGTAGTTGTCTACTTTCTTTTGAATATTTTTTGCCAACCCTTGTTGGTCGGTGTCGCTCACACATCTGACTGTCCTCTAATGTCTCTGGCCGCTTTTAGAACCAATGGCTTTCCAAACCTCAAGTTTACTGCTAACCACAGGGAACATTTATGGAATTGAAAATAGATCTGGGGGAATGCTAAGAAGTTGCCAGTCTGAAGAACCGTTTACAAAATAACGTCTGGTTGCTATTCTGTGAAAAGTTCCTTTTTTATGTACACCGGTTCACATAAATGTCATCCTGTCTGTACAGCTTCTGTTGGGCCATTGAAAGTATTAGAGAGGATCTCTTGCAATTACACGGAAAAAGTTATGCAATTCATTTTTAAGGTTTTTTTTTTCCTTTTCACAATATTTCTTCCTGCAGAGTGACAAAGCATCCTCGCTCAATTGCTACATGTTTCCTTCCGAGAATGTGGAACTAGGCGCAAAGTATTTTTCTTGGAATGAAACAAGCAACAATGTGAGACTTAAAGTGGAGTTCCAGGCAAAAAGAGTACTCGGTCTCATTGTTTTTGGATATATATTTTTTCCTTTTTGTACCTTTTTTGGCATGTTTTTCTTCGGGACTTCCGTCCCATGTAACCGCAGCGAGGTACATCACTTCTGCGGTATTATCCAGACCTCCTCCCCCCCCCCCCCCATTGCTTTTTGGGACCTGTGTGTGTCCCAGAAGACAACGGGACCGTTCAGAAAGCGCCACTTCATTCACGCATGCGCTGTAGGAAACTGGCTGTGAGGCTTCAAGGCGACAGCACCTGCGCCCAAAGCCAATGGACCGATCAGCTTGGGGTGCCAACATCACGGGCTCCTTGGACAGGCAAGTGTCCTTTTATATTACAAGTCAGCAGCTACAGTATTGGTAGCCGCTGACTTAAATTTTTTTCTTTCACCAGGCTGAAACTCCGCTTTAACCAGTTGCCTACCAGCCACCGTAGCACCCCTGCGCGATTCGCCGTAGCTGTACGGCGTTCGCTTTAAGGGTACAGGGGGCGTGAACCCTCCTCGTCATTTAGGAGCTGATGCGTCTGCCCAGGGGCCGTGATATCCGCCGGGCACCCGTGATCACTCCTGACAGAGCTAGAACGGGGTGTGTGTGTGTGTTCTGTCAAGGGAGTAGAGACGGATCATTCCTAGTATTTAGGAACAGCAATTGGTCTCCTCCCCCACAGTTAGAACACACACACCGAGGGAATACAAGTGTTAACCCCTTCCCTGCCAGTGACATTTACAGTCATGAATCATTTTTATACTGATCGCTGTATAAATGTCAATGGTCTCAAAAAAAGTGCCAAAATTGTCCGATCTGTCCGCTGCAATGTTTCAGTCCCGTGAAAAATTGCAGATTGCCGCTATTGCTAGTTAAAAACAAATGTATAATAAAAACACCATTAATATATCCCCTATTTTGTAGATACTATAACTTACGCGAACCAATCAATATACGGTTATTGCGATTTTTTTTTTTTTTTTTACCAAAAATATTTAGAAGAATACATATCGGCCTAAACTGATGATTTTTTTTTTTCAGGATATTTATTATAGTAAAAAATGTCGCTCTTTTTTATTTTTTTTGTTTATAGCGCACAAAATAAAAATGGCAAAGGTGATCAAGTACCACCAAAAAGCCTGGTCATTAGGGGGGTAAATCCTTTCTGGGGCTGAAGTGGTTAAAGTGTTACTAAACCCACAAAAGTAAAATAAGTCGTCATGCCCCATCATTGGTATTAGTGGGATGAATAGTACCTCATCATTGGTATTAGTGGGACGAATAGTACCTCATCATTGGTATTAGTGGGACGAATAGTACCTCATCATTGGTATTAGTGGGACGAATAGTACCTCATCATTGGTATTAGTGGGACGAATAGTACCTCATCATTGGTATTAGTGGGACGAATAGTACCTCATTGATGGGAGGGGAAAACACCCCATCGTTGGTGTCTGTGGCATAATGCCTCATCGTTGGTGTCTGTGGCATAATGCCTCATCGTTGGTGTCTGTGGCATAATGCCTCATCGTTGGTGTCTGTGGCATAATGCCTCATCGTTGGTGTCTGTGGCATAATGCCTCATCGTTGGTGTCTGTGGCATAATGCCTCATCGTTGGTGTCTGTGGCATAATGCCTCATCGTTGGTGTCAATGCAAGAAATAATGCCCAAGGGGCTGGATAAATGCAATCAAAGGGCTGCAGTTTGGAGACCACTGGTATAGAATAATTGGAACTTCACTGAAAGCGGACCTTCAGTCATTTTTTTCATCTTTCCATCTATTAAATCTTCTGCCCTTGTTGTTTTAACTTTGGATAGTAAAACCTTTTTTTCTGCCAGTAAATACCTTATACAGCCTTCCTCTTTCTTTTCTGGCCATTAGCCCCTAGGCTTATGACGTAATGCACAGCTCTCTCTCACTCTGAGTTTGCCAGGAAGGTGGGGGGGGGGTGAGTCATAAGAGGGCCAATGAGAGCCTGAGGTGTTCCTCTGTGTGTCTGTGTAAATCCAGGAAGTGAACAGGCAGCAGCTTCAGCTGCCCATAGTTAAAATGGTTGCAGCCAGACTCGGTGCAGGGAGATTTCGGCAGCATATTTGCCAAGTATATCGAATCACAGTATATATAAAATAATATTCAAAGTGGTTGGAGGGAAGCTTCAGAATGGCAAAGATGTTTTATTTACGAATTATGTGAGCAGACCGCAGTTTGTCATTAAGCTCACTTATACTTGTTTTTTTCATGTGTGGTTTTTATTGTGTAAGTTTAGGACAGTTTTATGGTGATGCCTTATTGGCAATACGCAGAGAGAGGAAGCAGGTTTCCTGCAGTGATTGGTTTCTTTTTCCTGAGAACTGTGTAGTGAATCCTCGGTGACTCTGGGTGGTTTTTGCCAAGGTTGTGACTGCTGATCCAGCCCTGAGATTGGCCTGTGTTTATTCCAGTAAGAGCAGACGCACATATTTTGTTCTAAAGGTCATTGTCTTAGATTATTTTTCATTTCTAGTAGATGAGTCTGTGTGCTTGGCCTCTTCTCTCCCCTGGAAATAATCTGCACCAATAATCCAGGAAAAGCACATTCTCGCATTTATCTGTAATTTAAAGAGGACCTGTCTACTTGTGTTACTCTTCTGCCTTCTCATGTGACCTAAAGCCTGGGCAGCCTAGATCATGTGCTCTCTGGTTGTCATTGAGAATGGCTGGAGTTTGGGGGAAAAGGGCCGTTTCCTGGAATCGGCCATTTTACAGAGAAAAAAAAGAGTATTCACAAAGCACAAACGGGTAGTGCAGCATGCATATGTATTGAACCATAGTTGCCCCTTTTTGAACATGTATACTGGTATTTACATAACGATAGTCCACCCAGTACGCATACCTTTGCCCACTCTGTTTCTATCAGCATGTTTCATGTCTGTGCATTTGCATTCAGGGCATCCGATTGGCCCAATTCCTCTCTCTCAACCTAGGGTGCTGCTGTATAGGAGATTGCAAGATGCTGTAACCAATCACAGTTCGATAACTACACCAAATGTTTATTTATTTTTTGGTATTGGGGTGATTATACTCATGTGAAAGATGCTTTTCTAGTTGCGTCAGTCAAAACTGTATTTTAGGGCATGGCAGCAGTTGCGGCTGCTCATTGGGGACGCACGTGCGCCACCCCCTAATCTAGATGCAGAGTGCCGAATGCATGGATTTCTTATTTTTTTTTCCTTATAAGCACATGATTGGAGCCGGAGGATTAACTTGGCTTAAAAAAGGGTGGGCTCAGGGCACAGAGCACTGCGCCCTGTGCCCTCCCTGTTGTCTGACATTAGCGGATTAATATTTGCTGAAGTCTTCCTGTTTCTCCTCCTGGCCAATCGGGAAGCGGGTCCCGAGACCCCATTGGCCAGGAAGAGAAGCGGCCGGGAGATGGGAGGGCGCAATAGTGTGCGTTGGCGAGCTGGAGCGAAGGGAGTGGTTGGCGACCCGGGGGGTGGGCGCCTGGGGAAGGGGTGTGTCTGTAGTCGGGTCTGTCTGCCTCCCCCCGACCGATGACGCACCAGCCCACTTTTATTAAACAAAATGGAAATTTTACGAAGACATGAGTTTCCGGTGACTCTGCTCAGTGAAGACTGCACTTTCCCTTTAATCTGTGTCTTTTATATCTATGGGGGCTGAACTCTTGCGCACGTACACGCACACACAAGAGTAATGGTTCCTCTTTATTTGTGCCGATTTTATTTATCGTGTGAGTGATAAAAGTTTTTTAAAAAGCCCAGCAGCTTCTCTTTCAGGAACATTTATAGACTGTGCTGGATGACAGCAGTAGATTTCTATCAGAATTGCCCTTGGTGAAATTAGGGAACTTCATCTCAGTGACGATCATTGATGTGAATGGTGTACGGGAAGCAGCGATGTATTCCATGAACACTCCCATTACAGAAAGTCTGTTTCCCATTTGCCTGAAGAACGGCGTCTTTGTAGGTAAGCAGCGAGCGTTGTGTGATGTGTGGGAGGGCCGGCTGTCTGTATACCGAGCATTTCATGGCAGGGAAGGGATCTGATGTCACCATATAGTCACTGACGGTACATTTTCTCTCCTCTCTGTATGAATCTGTCCACAATATATAATGCTTTATAGAAACCCTAATGAGCAACGTCTCTCTTGTTCGCTCTTTTGGTCGGTTTAATTTACCATTACATTATTTATCTATTCTTTAAAGAAAACCAGATGATTGTTTCAGAAATTCAGGGCAGTCCTGGGTGTATCTAGCACCATGTGTTTTCACTGTCCTGGCTGTGCAGACTTCTAGATTTCTATGGGTCCATCTCTTTCTCCAGCCTTGGGTCACAACGCCATAGAAGTCTATGGGGGGGGGGGGGCTAATATGTAGGCGGGACCTGCACCAATGGATGTAAAAGAAAAACGCGTAATGGCAGCCATGAGATTGAGGTAGGCTTGCATCTGTGGATTAGGTTAGGTCCCAGGAAAGGGGTTAAAGGGATATTTTAAGTGCCCTTTCACACTGATGCACTTTCCATGCGTTCCCATTGACTTACCATGGAATGTGCCCTTTTGAAAAACTATGCCAAAAAGGCACCTTTCATTGCAAGTCAAAGGAGCATGCAAAACTTTTCCGCAGTGCACTTGCAATATACACATTTAGAGCTCTTTCACATGTCCTGGCCGATCAGGTCTGCCTGTCAGTTTTTGAGGTGGACCTGATCGGACCTTCCATGTACCCCGGATGTCATTGGTGACATGTCCGCTGACATCTGTTGCAATCCGATCCTGTCCACAAAATCAAGACGGATGATGGTCCTATTTTCCATCTGTCTGGTGGATCGGATATGATCGAATCAAAATGGACAGACTTTGTTTTCCCTGATTTTTCTCATAGAGGAGAGTGGGACTTTGTCTCGGCTCTCTGATCCATGAGCGGAGATGGACCTGTCATCCGGAACGATCCCTCGCTGAGCAAGTGAAATCCACAGAGGCACCTGTGGGAAAGGAGCCTTGCATAGGATTTACCATATATACTCCAGTATAAGCCGACTTTTTCAGCACATTTTTTATACTGAGAAAGCCCCCCTCAGCTTATACTAGAGTCTCCCGCTGTGTCATGCTGTCTTAACTGTAGTCGGCGGCCGTTGCCGGGTGTACTGTGCAAGCGCATCCACAAGAACGTCTGCCTTGGTGTGTGGTGGGGGGTTATCGTGCATTAAATGAAGGCCGCACAGGCACGGTACAGCGGCTAGTGGAGTTGGTGTATTTGATGGGTTGACGACGTGCAGCAGAAAGACGTTCTCGTGGACGCGCAGTACACCCGGTTGGAGAATTTGACAACTTGAAACTTTTGACAGAACACCGCTGACTACAGTTGGGCACTGATGAGACAAGTGGGCACAGTGAGGCTGCAGATGGGCACTGTTGATGACACTCTCTTCCACTTACAGTAGCTGCTACATTTGCCACCCTAGGCTTATACTCGAGTCAATACATTTTCCCATTTTTTTTTGTGGTAAAATTAGGTGCCTCGGCTTATATTCGGGTCGGCTTATACTCGAGTATATACGGTAATAGGGGAAAATTTTCATGTGCTTTTGTCTGCCTGGAAAAGTGTGGTGGAAGAGCACCAGTGTGAAATGGGTCTAAAGCGTACCTATACTTTCATTTATTTAATGGGCACATATAAAAATGTCAATGTTTAAGGGCTTAAAAAAACGTGTTTGAAGTGAAGGTGACTGAACATGGCAACAGGTGATCTCAAGAGTGCTGCCAGCTTTCTGTGACCTAGAATGGTGACATACATTTCAATGTAGGATGAACGTCAAATGTTTGAATGTCAGATATCCTGTTCATTTTTTTCCCCACACGCATATAAAACATTTTTTACTGATCCTTCAGTAAAGTTTTAGGTTAAAGGGGTTGTAAAGGTACAATTTTTGTACTTTACCTTATTGCAGTCCTCTTTCACTTGCCTCATCCTTCCATTTTGCTTTTAAATGTCCTTATTTCTTCTGAGAAATCCTCACTTCCTGTTCTTCTGTCTGTAACTCCATACAGTAATGCAAGGCTTTCTCCCTGGTGTGGAGTGTCGTGCTCGCCCCCCTCCCTTGGACTACAGGATAGTCAGGACGCCCACTAACACACAGCTCTTTTCTCTACCTGCAATGTAGAGAGCGTCCTGACTCTCCTGTAGTTCAAGGGAGGGGGGCGAGCGCGTCACTCCACACCAGGGAGAAAGCCGTGCATTACTGTGTGGAGTGAAGAACAGGAGGTGAGGATTTCTCAGAAGAAAGAAGGACATTTAAAAGCAATATGGAAGGATGAGGTAAGTGAAGGACTGCACTAAGGTAAAGGAAGCTATTTAGGAAAACATTTTTTACCTTTATAACCCCTTTAAGGAAAAAATCTTTCTCCATGTTTCTCCCCGACTAAGAAGTAAACGTATAGATGATAATAAAATGTGTATAAAAACACTCTTTGTATTTTTGCATGCAGTGAAAGGCACCAACCAATAAGGTCCATTAGTCCAAACAGACTGCAATGTATCCCTATGGGGTGACTAGATGTAAGTGGGCACGCCTCAGCCTAGATCCACCCACCTCTGGGTCTATTCAGGTTCGTCAGACTGAACAGCTTGCTAATAGTTGGCGTCCAGGACTGAATTCACCGACTTCACCGGATGTTGGGGGGATATTGGCGCAAACATGTTCGCTTACCATCTGTCCACCAATAGGGATTGCATTTTTCCCCATAACGGAACAGAGGAAACAATTGAATGGGCACAAATGTCCCCCATGTGTGACATCTATTTCCAGTCCAATCTCACTCTGCACAGGATCAGTCTAGGTTCCTCTGCTGAATTGGCGCACAGGGCGCCCATGTGAAAGGGGCCTTAATGTAGAAGTGTGGACCCTCACACCATTCAATCCAGATTTTGGTAAAAAATTTTAGTATATTTAAAACGATTAACTTAACAGTTGTATGTTTGTGTGAAGGAGCTTTTTGAAGCAGAGCAGTGGTTATGGAATGATTTGGCTCCTCCATCTTTGAATGGAAGCCACTTGCCTTTGGGCTGGCAGATGGATGTACTGACATGTAATGGTGTAGATCTCGCCACCTGGGAAGTTTTTTTTCTTTTGTTCACCCTTATTCTCCCATCTATATGGTATTTTCTATAATGCAAGCTCCTTTCCTCTTTTCCCTCCTATGCGTGGCCAGCTGGGTGTCATTTATACAGCCATCAGCAGATCAATCCACGTCTGTTATACATGGGTAGATCTTGCATGCACAAGCCAAGCTCTCGGAGACGTGTTTTTTTTCCTTGCTCAGGCTGCTTTTGCTGTGCTGTAATAATAAGATTGAAATCCACTTGCAGGCAGCTGTCAGCGGGTGTACGGTGCTCAGCACACATTAATGGGAGGTAAGGCTGCAGTGACTGGATAGAGAAGTAATGGGCCAGCTGTTCTGCAGACTCCCACATTAGAGTGCTGACTCACTGATTGGAGGCAGTCTTCCAGGTAATTGCTCGGCAGGATACTTGTCTGCTTTTTCCTCACCCAACTGGTAGATCGGGTCAGCATGCAAAGCGTTGCCATACGTGTAAAAACCCCTACATTTTTTGCGTTTTTGCATCTTGTTCAGTCCATTGTTGTGATCTTGTGTTGTCTTTGTTATGTGTGTCGTAACAATTTCCAAATTTCCCTTTGGGGTTAATAAAGTATTGTATTCTGTATCCTTCTTCCTTCTGGAGGGCTTTATTTACATACCCTTTTCCAGAGAAAAGAGGGCCCAATCACACCGTGCATTGAAATTATTAACCATGCATGTATGTTATGTTGGGGAAGGCCATTCATATTGAACCGTACCTTTTTTAAAGTGGAGGTCTGCCCAAAAAAAAAACTTAAAAAAATAAAAATAAAAACAGCTGCTACAGATACTGCAGCTGCTGGCTTTTAATAAATGGACACTTACCTGTCCTGGAGTCCAGCGATGTCAGCACCACAGCTGATGTTTCCATCAGCCGTCGGTTGCTGCCGCCACCATTGCGGGTAAGGGAACCCGGCAGTGTAGCCTTTCGGCTTCACGCCGGGAAACCTACTGCGCATGCGCAGGACTCGCTCCTCTCCTCTACTGGCCCGGCAACAGGGGAAGGAGCCCCAGCCGTGACGTCATAATCCGCGGCTGAGGCTCCGGGAAGTCGGAAAGGATACCTGCATAGGTGTGCGCAGCCTATTGCATTAGGGTGTGTACCCTTAAGCTCAAACACACATGCGTGTGTATGTGTCTACATATATATGACCGGGCACACTGACCTCCCTGCCGACACAGTGAAAGAGAAGAGCATAAACGCTTCTCTTATGGTAGAGCAGGTAAGGGGTAGATCTTTTACATGTAACTTCTGCTACACAGAGCGATATTACTAATGCACATGGGGTGATTAGGGTGTGCCTGGGCACACCCAGCACACAATGTGCGCACGCCTATGGATACCTGTAGGACAGGTATCCTGTCCCCCCCTTCCCCCTGAAAGGTGGCAATTGTGGCACCAGAGGGGGGGGTGTCAGATGAGCGTTTTGGTGCACTGCCAGTAATTTAAACAATTAAAATGAATAGTACTGTAGTACTTTTTTCTGTGCAAGTGAGGACAACATCGAATATTTTTCTCCAGGTTCAATTCTCAATCATACAGAATAGTGAGTCATGACAATATGGTGTTTTGGCCACTAGATGGGGCTGATGATCATTGAAAATATATATTTGCAAAGTATTCTGTAGAATAACTTTCAGCCTGGAGAGAAAATAGCCCGATGCCACTTGCCCCCATTCGCACAAAACAAATGTGCATGCATTATTTTATTTTTTTGATCCTGCCAGATCTGTTTTGTGTTTGGGATATGTGTGGTACATTAATGTACAGCCATCTGTGTGATTACATATGATTTAGGGACTTTTACTGGCCTTGGACACATATGGTGGTTCTGGTCACAGTTCGTGTTACTAAACTCAGGACCCGGCATTTACTATATCTGGTCTTCCACAGTACACAGAACATGGAAATGCAATTGTTTTAGTAAATATAAATGGCTAAATAGCTTTTCTCATCAGCAGTATATCGCAGTCTTGTAACTTCTATCAGTGTCTGGTTAAAGCTTGTAGGAGAAGTTTTCATTTTCCTCTGACTGTCCTATGAGGCTGCAGGACCCCAAACCCTCTGTCTGGACAGTGCTGATTGGCCCTGTGCTGATCATATGCACTCTCCCAAGAAAAAAACGATAGCAATACAAGGCTCTTTACTGTCAGGAGAAAGATTGGGGACTATGGAAGAAGGGGAGAATCGGAGAAGATGGGATCAAACGGCCTTTTTACACAATGTGAAGAATTAGGTTCCACAGTGAGAATAACTAGCATTCCAAGTTTACTGCATATACAGACTGATTTTATGGTTGTGGGTTTAGTAACCCTTTAAAGGGTTACTAAACCCTTGTTTTTTTTTTTTTTTTTTTACATTAAAATAACAAACATGTTATACTCACCTCCTCTGTGCAGTTGTTTTGCACAGAGCAGCCCAGATTCTTCTCTTCTCTGGTCCCCCCCGCAAGCGTTCCTAGCTCTTCCCTCCTGCCGGGTGCCCCCACAGCAAGCAGCTTGTTCTAGGGGCACCCAAGCAGGCGTGCTCTGAAGCCACAGCAGTGTGTGTCTATTCATGTGTCTTATATGGTCGCAGGCCTCCAAGAGCTCCATCTGTACGCTCTATAAAGAGAATCAATGCAAAATGTTGTTCCACTGGTACCAAACTCCAGACCTGCTCCACTCCATATATCTTTCAGCTGATCGCCGCTGTTGTGATGAGGTGGGAATGCTATATCATACCTATTGGACCTGCTCTTTGATTGCCCCCTACTGGCGGACAGTGCACTCCCTACTCCACACCATCTTTGATTCCTGAGTGCCGTTTTGCCCTAAACTTTACCTCCTGGGCCTCCCACCTCCCTCTTCTTTTTTTTTTCCCCTCTACATTTTCTAAAAAAAAAAAACTCTTGGCACAGGTCCTTACGGCCGCAAGGTGTTTGGTAGCCTTGAAATGGAAATGGAAGGAACCCCCCTCTCTGTTTGAACTACATTCTAGAATCGGGGACGTCAAAAGGATGGAGTATATCAGGGCTCGACAAATCCCGGGCGCCAGGTCGCCATGGCGACTAGAAATAGGGTCCTGGCGACTTGGCTTTTGTGAGCTGGCACTATCTGGTGGTGAGCCTTTGGTATTACAAGTTAAGCATTACAAGTTAAACAGCAATTCTAATGTCATTTTTCACTATTTTCACTGCCATCTTCCCTCTAATTAGAACCCCCAAACATTATATATATTTTTTATCCTAACACCCTAGAGAATAAAATGGCGATCGTTGCAATACTTTCTGTAACGCCGTATTTGCGCAGCGGTCTTGCAAGCGCACTTTTTTGGGGAAAAAATTACACTTTTTTTAATTAAAATATAAGACAACAGTAAAGTTATCCCCATTTTTTTTAATAATATGAAAGATAATGTTACGCCAAATAAATTGATACCCAACATGTCACGCTTCAAAATTACGTCCGCTCGTGGAATGGCGTCAAACATTTACCCTTTAAAATCTCCATTGGCGACGTTTAAAAAACTCTACAGGTTGCATGTTTTGAGTTAGAGGAGGTCTAGAGCTAGAATTATTGCTCTCGCTCAACCAATAGCGGCGATACCTTACATATGTGGTTTGAACACGTTTACATATGCGGTCGCTGCTCACGTATGTGTTCGCTTCTGTGCGCAAGCTCGTCGGGACGTGGCGCGTTTTCTGGCTCCTAACTTTTTTTAGCTGGCTCCTAGATTCCAAGCAAATTTGTCAACCCCTGGAGTATATGACAGTCTCCCTGAATAACACTCTCGATACTCACAACCGGGTATGGGAACTATGGAATGTGCTGGAGGCCCTGATCGCATGATGAACCCCCCCGTTTTGGGGAAGCGCCGCGTGGTTGAGATCCCCGGGCTGCAGGGGGGGTTCTGGGGCGGGTGGTTGTCCTTTTCCTTTCTCTTCTTCCTCTCTACTCTTTACCTCTCTTTACTCGCCTTCATTTTACGGACTTCTCCTAACCTCTACACTATACCCCCATTCTCCTTTGTTCGCTAAAGCACACTCTGGCAGGCTGGACAACGTGATGATATAGAAACTTGGCCCTACATTCAACTGATCGGATCTTCCTTTGAACTGTTTTGGTTGTTTGTCCTGCATATTTTGCTTCAGTTTTATAGCCGGCAATATGGTTTGTCCTGCCAAGTACTGGCTCTCTACAATGTTTTATGTCCTTTTATGTTCTTTTGTCCCTTTTTTTTTTTTTGCCTGGAAAATGCTGAAAATCAATACAATTTTAGTTTTCAAAAAAAGCCAATCAGGAGTGCGCGAGTCCCTGTAGAGCCAAGACGCTCGTGGATGGATTTTGCTGGATCGATAGGGGAGCCCAGGTAACTATTGGGGGGGGGGGGCTGCTGCACACAGTTTTTTTTTCTACCTTCTTGCTTAGAAGACCTTGACCCTTTACAATCGCTTCAATAATTTTGTATCCAGCTATAGCATAGAGTGCTGCTGTGTCAAGTATTGCGCTGCCACTGAATGCGACCGCCTATCCGCCCGGATCGCCCGTGTAATAAGGCAATAAAACTCTATTATATTTGAGATTAAGAAGTAAAAATACTTTTTAAACAAGGTCTTCTGAACTCCCATATACAGCATTGAGCAGACTTTGTGGATCTCCTATATACAGAACGGTGTACAATTATCGTGGTCTATGATCTGTCGCGGGTCAGTTTTGCTTGGACACGCCAGGCCTCTATGCTCGTGTAAGATGATCGTGTGTGTGTGTGTTTTTAAATATGCAATGAAAGTTGTTTTCAAAATTCTTCGGAAACTAACTAAAAGTACAAAAGTTCAGAGTCCCATGTTGCTGCAACATGAACCGCTTCCAGTAAAATGCTGCAAAAAATAAATAAAAAAATCGCTTTTTAAAGAGGAACAACCACAATCTCATTGTACATTTAATTAATGCACTAAAATAGATTTGAAATGTCCTCTGTTATATCTGTATATGGGAAACGTGATGATGGTATTCGGTAGAAGTTCTTTTCTTTCTTTGGCTTGTCTTTATTTTGCTCTCCATGTGCACAGGCTGTCCAGGAAGAGTGACAGTGACATGGCTTGGGATACAGAAGGGCAGTGTCTGGTGGGGTGGGGGGGGGGTCAGTGTCTGGTGGTGGGGGGGGGTCAGTGTCTGGTGGTGGGGGGGGGGCAGTGTCTGGTGGTGGGGGGGGGGGGCAGTGTCTGGTGGTGGGGGGGGGGCAGTGTCTGGTGGGGGGGGGTCCAGTGTCTGGTGGGGGGGGGGCCCAGTGTCTGGTGGGGGGTGGGCCCAGTGGGGGGTGGGCCCAGTGTCTGGTGGGGGGTGGGCCCAGTGTCTGGTGGGGGGTGGGCCCAGTGTCTGGTGGGGGGTGGGCCCAGTGTCTGGTGGGGGGTGGGCCCAGTGTCTGGTGGGGGGTGGGCCCAGTGTCTGGTGGGGGGTGGGCCCAGTGTCTGGTGGGGGGTGGGCCCAGTGTCTGGTGGGGGGTGGGCCCAGTGTCTGGTGGGGGGTGGGCCCAGTGTCTGGTGGGGTGGGGCCAGTGTCTGGTGGGGTGGGGCCAGTGTCTGGTGGGGTGGGGCCAGTGTCTGGTGGGGTGGGGCCAGTGTCGTGTCTGGTGGTGGGGGGGGGGCAGTGTCGTGTCTGGTGGTGGGGGGGGGGGGGGCCAGTGTCGTGTCTGGTGGTGGGGGGGGGGGGGGCAGTGTCGTGTCTGGTGGTGGGGGGGGGGGGCCAGTGTCGTGTCTGGTGGGGGGGGGGGGGGGGCAGTGTCGTGTCTGGTGGTGGGGGGGGGGGGCCAGTGTCTGGTGGATTTTGACAAACTAATAGACTGAAGCCAAGCTCCAGCTAACCATTTTTATTAAGTTACAGCTGTTTTTCCTTTTGGGATACAGGTTTTTCATAATAGTTGTCAGTAGTAAATAGTTTTGCCTTGACCCTGCAACGGCTTCTTCTACGGGACAGCTTGTTCTGTTGAAAATCAACAGACTAAGGCTGCATTGAGACATGGGTGTTTTGAATCGTGGGCAGATTTGGCGATTTCAAAACGCCCAGGTGTGAATGACAAATCGCACAATGCACATTTCAGATGCCAGTCATTTTGATTGGCACCTAAAAACGCGGTTGCGGTTCTTCCGCAATAAATTGTGGCAAACTCCATTGCGTGAAGCTTGTCGCCCAAAAAAAATTAAGTTCAGGAGCTTCTTTTGGTCAATATGCTTCACGCAATGCGGTTTGCTGCAATTGCAGTGCGAAAGTCATGGCAGAACCACTCTGTATTTTTAGGTGCCAATCAAATGACTGGCATCCGAAATTTGCGTTTTTTTTCTTTTTTTCTCTTTAATCATTTACATCTGGGCGTTTTGGAATCGTGGCGATTCTGCCTGCAGTTCAAAACACCTTTTGTGTGAAATGCAGCCTTACTGTCCAGATCACCAGGTAAAAATGAAGGAAAGCAAGCCTAAAAAAAGAAAATGAACGTAGACATCACAGCTAAGAAATGGTAAGCTGTAATATAATAATTGTTTGCTTTTGGGATTAATACCTCTTGGAACTAGAATAACAGTATGTAACTGTTTCAGAGGCAAATAACTAAAGATCCTGTGACTAGTCTTATGTATCTTCACAGCCAGTTAGGAGAGACTGTAGAGTTTCTCGTTTGTTAGAGATCTATGGTCACAGCATACACTTTCATTCTACATCAGCATTATAATAAGAATACAAACAATCGTTATATTTGACAATCCAATATAAGCATACTTGAAAAATCTCCTTTCATGTTGTGAGTTCTGCCTGTCTGCTGGCCATCGATTTCCACACCTTCCTGGATTTCCTGCGTGCTTTGCAACTTCTCTGCTGTTTACTTTCCCTTTGTAAGGACTACATATCCCATGGTACCTTGCTGCTTGCAAGCAGTGATTCCTGAACTGACTCCGCCTCATGAAACGCCTCCTCTCAGCACCTCTGTAGATCAAAAGGCGGGCTCTGTGAAATGTGTGACACAGCAGTGCCTGCCTACAGGGCATAGTGACTACGTATCGCAGAATTCCATTAAATAAATGTGAGGTCTTCACACCGTGCGTTTACCAATGTCAAGATCATTCAGATTAAAGAGGAACTGCAGTCTGCTCACATAATCTGTAATAAAAACATCTTTGCCATGCTAAAGCTTCCCTCCAACCACTTTGCATATTATCTTATATGTACTGTGATTCTGTACTTGCCAAATATGCTGCAGAAATCTCCCTCCACTAAATCTGGCTGCATCCATTTTAACTGTGGGCAGCTGATGCTGCTGCCTTGTTCACTTCCTAGATTTACACAGACACACAGAGCAAAACCTTCAGCTCTGCAGCTCTCATTGGCCCTCTTATCACTCATCCTCCCTCCCTTCCTGGCAAAGTCTCACATGAGAGCTGGGCATGATGTCACAAGCCTAGGCTTTTTTTCCAGACAAGGAACAGGAAGTGGGCGGTATAAGGTATTTACTGGCAGAAAAAAAAA